>NC_048585.1:34565695-34865695 GCF_013265735.2 Oncorhynchus mykiss | reverse complement strand
GTGCGTTTCCGTCGGTGGGATTAGTGGGGTTCCATGTGGTAGAGGGGATGAATCCAAATCACACAACAAAAAAAACCAATAGATATAGTTATAGAGGCCCAAGAAAAAAAATATATATATTTTTTTTTTCTTGGGCCTCTATAACTATATCTATTGTTTTTTTTGTTGTGTGATTTGGAACCCCGCTAATCCCACCAATATAAATTGTCCGATAGGTCTATTCAGATAGCTGTCTTATCGGCTGCTAACGGTTAGCGGACCGCAGATGGGCGTTCAGGTAACGTTGCGACGGAGGAGCCAGCCGGATAACTACTTCGGGTAGATAACGTCGGTAGTCCAGTTGTGAAGGCCCGGCGGGGCTCCGCGTTGGCAGGAAAACGGGTCCGGATAGGTGATTGTAGCCCAGGAGTGATTGATGGAACTCTTCAGCTGGCTAGCTCCGGAATAATTGATGTTTGCTCCGGAATCGACGAAAGCCGATAGTCACACGGATAGCATCTAGCTAGCTGCGAGATCCAGGTATGAATGTCCAGAGTTAGCGGTTGAAATCCAGGGACATGGAGAGAAAAATAGGTCCGGTATGCTCCGTTCCGATCCACGCCGTACAAAACTGGCGATAGATTTTCGAGCTAAAGGATAGCTGATGACCACAAACCGTGGTTAGCTGAATACTAATGATTAGCCAGTAAAGAAGCTAACTAGCTTCTGATTAGCTTCTGGCTAGCTTCTGGATTAGCTTCTGGCTAGCTTCTGGCTAGCTTCTGGTTAGCTTCTATGGAGGATTACAGATTTGAGGTAAATAATACTTTTTTTATAAATATAAATTGGTGAGGCGGGTTGCAGGAGAGTGTTTTGAAGATGAGTTTATGGAAAATACAAATATATATATATATATATATATATAAAAAGGTATGCAAAAAAAGTTGTAAATATATATATATATACGGGACACGACAAGACGAGGATAAATTTTGCCCAAGAAAGAAAATATATATATATAATTGTTTCTGAACTGCTATGCCATCTAGCATAGCATTATTCCATGATAAACTTACACAAATGCTTGTCTAGCGTTGGCTGTAAAGCATATTTTTGTCTCAATATATTTCATTTGTGATTTTCATGAATAGGAACATTTTCTAGGAAGATTTATGTCCGCTGCGTTATGCTAATTAGTTTGAGGCTATGATTACGCTCCCGCATGCGGGATGGGTAGTATCAATACGTTTTAAGGGGGTGATACATTTTTGAAAAAAGTTCACATTTCCGACTTTTGACTTCCTATGAAATCATATTGCAAATGGACAAAACATGTGCCTTATGCACAAGTAATGTTGATACAGTTCTTATACAAGTGTATTTGACACAAAAATCGAAAGAATTCTGAAAAACGGTCCAGAAAGCACTTTTTTAAGGGTATGTGAAGTTTTTTCAAAATGCTTGCTATTTTCGACTTTTGACTTTTGACTTCCTATGAAATCATATTGCAAATGGACAAAACATATGCCTTATGCACAAGTAAAAAAAATAAAAAATAATAATGATAATAAAATTGGACAAAAGTATATTCATACAGTTCTTACACATGTGTAATTGACAAAAAATCCAGAAATAACTTTTTTAATGGGGTGATCTTTTTTTTTTCTTTTTCAAAATTTTACTTTTGGATGTTGGCATTTGCCATATGTCATTTGCAATCAACTTTGAACGAAACGACGCCGAATTGAGTGGTATTGGACACCGTGTATATGGTTTGTCCAGTGCCAATGACTTCCCATTCATTTTTGTCCATTTCAGGGGGGTGTTCCCTTACATCGACTGTGGACCTGTTGGGGCAGTATGCAAACTGAAGTGGGTCTATTGTGGTAGATAAAGTGGAGGTGATATGATCCTTGACTGGTCTCTCAAAGCACTTTGTGATGACAGAAGTGAGTGCTATGGATCAATAGTCATTTAGTTCAGTTATCTTTACCTTCTTGGGTACAGGAACAATGGTGGCCATCTTGAAGCATGTGGGGACAGCAGATTGGGCTAGGGAGCGATTGAAATGTCCATAAACACACCGGCCAGCTGGTCTGCGCATGCTCTGAGGACACGGTTAAGGATGCCGTCTGGGCCAGCAACATTGCGAGGGTTAACACGTTCAGATGTCTTACTCACCTCGGCCACAGAGAAGGAAAGTACAATCTCCGCAGTCTTTGTTAGCGGGCTGTGTTGGTGGCACTGTATTATCCTCAAAGTGGGCAAAGAAGGTGTTTAGTTTGTCTGGAAGCAATATGTCGGTGTCTGTGACGTGGCTTGTAGTAAGTAATTGCCTGTGGACCCTGACACATACGTCTCGTGTCTGAGACATTGAATTGAGACTCCACTTTGTCCCTATACCGACATTTCACTTGTTTGAATGCCTTGCGGAGGGAATAACTACACTGTTTTTTATTTCATTCCCAGTCATTTTTGCATGGTTAAATGCTGTGGTTCACACTTTCAGTTTTGCGAGAATGCTGCCATCCATCCATGTTTTTTGGTTAGGGTAGGTTTTAATTGCCACAGTGAGTACAACATCTCCAATGCACTTCCTTATAAACTCACTCACCGAGTCAGCGTATAGATTGATGTTATTCTCTGAGGCTGCCCAGAGTCACAGTCCACGTGATCAAAACAATCTTTAAGCATGGTCAGACCAGCGTTGAATGGTTCTAGTTACGGGTACATCCTGTTTGAGTTTCTGCCTATAGGATGGTAGGAGCAAGATGGAGTCGTGGTCAGATTTGCCGAAGGGAGGGTGAGGGAAGGCCTTGTTAGAGTAGCAATGGTCAAATGTATTGCCCGCACGAGTGCTGCAATCAATATGCTGGTAGAATTTAGGTAGGCTTGTTCACTCTCTTTTAAATTTCATTGGGAATCCAGATTTCTAAGGGACCTTGTTGCAGTTCCTATCGCTTCCACTGGATGTCAACAGTCTTTAGAAATTGGTTGAGGTTATTCCTTTGTGTAATGAAGAAGTACGGCCATCTTGAACGAGGGTCACTTGAAGTGTACTGTTAGATAGAGGCACATGACCAGAAAGCTAACTACAGTTTGTTTTCTTCCTGTATTGAACACAGATCATCCCGTCTTCAATTTTAACGATTATTTACGTAACAAGTAACTTTTGAGATATTTTGTAGTCACGTTGTGCAAGTGTTTTTCTGGATCAAACGCGCCAAATAAATGGACATTTTGGATATATATCGACGGAATTAATCGAACAAAAGGACCATTTGTGATGTTTATGGGACATATTGGAGTGCCAACAAAAGAAGCTTGTCAAAGGTAAGGCATGAATTATATTTGTATTTCTGCGTTTTGTGTCGCACCTGCAGGGTTGAAATATGGTTTCTCTCTTTGTTTACGGAGGTGCTATCCTCAGATAATAGCATTGTTTGCTTTTGCCGAAAAGCCTTTTCGCAATCTGACACAGTTGGCTGGATTCACAACAAGTGTAGCTTTAATCTGCTATCTTGCATGTGTGATTTAATAGAAATTAGATTTTTATAGTAATTTATTTGAATTTGGCGCTCTGCATTTTCACTGGCTTTTGGCCAGGTGGGACGCTAGCATCCCACATTTCCCAGAGGTTAAATTCCCAGCTACAATAAATGCAGCCTTAGGATATATGGTTTCCAGTTTACATAGAGTACAGTGAAGTTGTTTGAGGTCCGTTGTGGTATCTGCTTGACTGATACCACAGCTGTGATGATAACTGACGAGAATTGTCTTGGGAAATAATATGGTTGGCATTTGATTGTAAGGAATTCTAGGTCAGGTGAACCGAAGGACTTGAGTTCCTGTATGTTGTTATGATTACACCATGAGTTGTTAATCATGAAGCATACACCCCCGCCCTTCTTCCCAGAGAGATGTTTATTTCTGTCGGCGTGCTGCAAGAAGAAACCTGGTGGATGTAACGACTCCGACAACATATCCCGAGAGAGCCATGTTTCCGTGAAACAGAGAATGTTACAATCTCTGATGTCTTTCTGGAAGGAAACCCTTGCCCTAATTTCATCCACCTTGTCTAGAGACTGGACATTGGCGAGTAGTATACTCGGAAGTGGTGTGCACGCCTTCGAAGCCTGACCAGGAGGCCGCTCTGTCTACCTCTTCTGCGGCGATGTTGTTTTGGGTCGGCCTCTGGGATTCGATCCAATGTCCTGGGTGGTAGTCCAAACAAAGCATCCGCTTCGGGAAAGTCATATTCCTGGTCATAATGTTGGTATGTTGACGTAGCTCTTATGTCCAATAGTTCTTCCCGGCTGTATGTAATAACACTTAAGATTTTCTGGGCTAACAATGTAATAAATAATACATAAAAACAAAATACTGCATATTTTCCTAAGGACTCGAAGCGAGGCGACCATCTCTGTCGTCATTAGATTATCATTAGAAATCCCGCTATGCCCTCTGACAAACCAGCGAAGTGTCAATACAGGACTATACAGGACTAAGATTAAATCGTACTACACTAACTCCGATGCTTGTCGGGTGTGGCAGGGCTTGCAAACTATTACAGACTACAAAGAGAAGCACAGCTGCGAGCCGCCCAGTGATACGAGCCTACCAGATGAGCTAAATTACTTCTATGCTCGCTTCGAGGCAAATAACACTGAAACATTCATAAGAGCATCAGCTGCTCCAGACGACTGTGTGATCACATTCTCCATAGCCGATGTGAGTAAGACCTTCAAACAGGTCAACATTCACAAGGCCGCAGGGCCAGAAGGATTACCAGGACATGTACTCTGAGCATGCGCTGACCAACTGGCAAGTGTCTTGACTGCGTTCAAAACCATAGTGCTCTCAAAGCTCATTGCTAAGCTAAGGACCCTGGGACTAAACACCTCCCTCTGCAACCTGATTCTGGACTTCCTGATGGGCCGCCACCCCCAGGTGGTAAGGATAGGTAACAAGAAATCCACCACATTCATCCTCAACACGGGGGCCCCTCAGGGGTGAGTACTCAGTCCCCTCCTGTACGCCATGTTCACTCATGACTGCATGGCCACGCACGACGCCAACACCATCATCAAGTTTGCCGTTGAAAAAACAGTGGTAGGCTTGATCACCAGCAACGACGAGATAGTCTATAGGGAGGAGGTCAGAGACCTGGCTGTGTGTGGAGCCGGTTGAGAGCTTCAAGTTCCTTGGTGTCCACATCACCAACAAACTATCATGGTCCAAACACACTAAGACAGTCGTGAAGAGGACACGACAAAGTCTATTGCCCCTTAGGAGACTGAAAAGATTGGGCATGTGTCCTCAGATCCTGAAAAGGTTCTACATCTGCACCATCGAGACTGGTTGCATCACTGCCTGGTATGGCAACTGCTCAGCCTCCGACCGCAAGGTACTACAGAGGGTTATGCATATGGCCCAGTACATCACTGGGGCTAAGCTTCCTGCCATCCAGGACCTCTATACCAGGTGGTGTCAGAGGAAGGCCTGAAAAATGGTTGACTCCAGCCACCCTAGTCATAGACTGTTCTCTCCGCTACTGCACGGCAAGCGGTGCCGGAGTACTAAGTCTAGGTCCAAATGGCTTCTTAACAGCTTCTACCCTCAAGCCATAGACTCCTGAACAGCTAATCAAAGGGCAACCCATACCCCTCCTTTACGCTGCTGCTACTCTCAGTTTATTATCTATGCATAGCCACTTTAACTCTACCTACATGTACATATTACTTCAATTACCTCGACTAATCGGTGCTCCCGCACATTGACTGTCACGCCCTGGCCTTAGTTATCTTTGTTTTCTTTATTATTTTGGTTAGGTCAGGGTGTGACATGGGGGATTTATGTGTTTTGCCTGGTCTAGGGGTTTTTGTATGTCTATGGGGCTGTTCCCTTTCTAGGTAGTTTGTAGGTCTATGGTTGCCTAGATTGGTTCTCAATTAGAGGCAGCTGTCTATTGTTGTCTCTGATTGGGAACCATATTTAGGCAGCCATATTCTGTGGGTATTTTGTGGGTGATTGTCTTCTGTCTTTGTGTCATTGCACCAGATAGGACTGTTTCGGTTTTCACATTTGTTGTTTTGTATTTTGTAGTGTTCTCATTTATCATCTATATTAAAGTTGCTGAACACTAACCACGCTGTATTTTGGTCCTCCTCTCCTTCAACAGAAGAAAGCCATTACATTGACTCTTAGTGGTACCCTCTGTATATAAGCCTCACTATTGTTATTTTACTGCTGCTGTTGAATTATTTGTTAATTTTACTTTTCTATTTTTTACTTAACACTTTTTTTGTGAAACATTGTTGGTTAAGGGCTTGTAAGTAAGCATTTCACT
Organism: Oncorhynchus mykiss; assembly: GCF_013265735.2. NCBI lineage: Eukaryota > Metazoa > Chordata > Actinopteri > Salmoniformes > Salmonidae > Oncorhynchus > Oncorhynchus mykiss. The sequence continues at coordinate 34,859,367 of NC_048585.1, read as the reverse complement.
TTAAGGTCTACACCTGATATATTCGGCGCATGTGACAAATAACATTTTATTTGATTTATCGACTCAACATCCCTTTTCTCCTTTCTCCCCTCTCACTCCCCCTTCCTTTTCTTTCTCTCCTCCTCCCTCTCTCCTCCTCCCCCCTGGACGGTTCTTTCAGGGTCATGTGGCTGTTTGTTGCAGGTGTTCTACAGATGTGGCTGACTCATCACTTCAGATCCCTGTCCACCATTAAATCCCTACTGCTTGAAATGTACAAATCATCATCACGTGTTGGAAATGAACATCTATTGTATTAACATTATATTCTAATTTATACACATTTTCATCATGTTTGTGTAATATATTCATTTTCAGTTTATTGCAAGTTTATTACAATTTTACTGAACATTTATTTGAAGTCGAAAACAGTGGAAGTAATTAATTAAGTTTAGAAGAATTATATCAAATTTTAACTATCAGTTTGCTTATTAGGAGAGAGTTCCACAGCCAGAGTTAGCTGGTCAGATGGGTGTGTTTATATGAGTCATGGAGGAGAATTAATGAAAGTGGATGGTCCCTCTTCTCTGTGCCAGACGGCTGGAGCTTGAGCTGGAGGAGTGAACCATGTGACTGTGAACCAGCTCCTGGGAGGCTAGGTGTGTGTCCCAAATAGCACTCTATTCCCTATATAGTGAACTACTATTGACCAGAACCCAATGGGCCATGGACAAAAATAGTTCATAATTATAGGGAATAGGGTGCCATTTGGGATACTTCCTGGGCCTTTGAGTCCTCAGTCTGGGGCTGTACTGCAGTCCGGGCACTAGCGCTGCTGCTGCATTGTTGGTATGCCCTCATTTGAATAGGCCTGTAGTGTTTCTGTATGAGCAAGTCAGCGCCATTTGCATTTGTTCCAGTCACAAAGGTTTACAGGTCAATAGGGACTGCCTGGAAGAAAACTAACATGCCAAGGAACTCGTTGACACTCTTTATTTTTACCCTCTGTGGTGTGGTGGTCAGGCATGGCTCTTCTGCTCTTATTCTGTGTGTGTATTATTTTTGGGAGTGTGAGAAAATGAATTTTAGTGCCATTTGCGATACGGTAGTGGGAAGGGGCCCCATGGTAATCCTGAAGCAGTATTTACAAAAGCTTAATTAACATACATAAGAGACATGAGCAAAGGACTGGGCTCTGTGCATGGATGTGTATGTGCTGTGTAGATAAGCATCTTAATACGTTTACCTACCACCCCAACACCGCCCCAGCAACTATTGATGCTGTAAACCTAATTTCCTGAACCTGCGATTATTGTTTCATTACAATTTATAGAATAACAGCGAACAACGCTGGGCAATTTGAGGTTACTAATTTCTCCAAAATGGATTTTCTACAAACATGATGAATGTTATTATGCTTATTAAAGACTAGGAGGAACTTTTTGCAAAATTATTAGCTCAAATATCACCACTGACATTTAGACTTAGTATTTCATAGCAAAATCCAATCAAAATGTGTAGAGAGTACCTTTTATTTCTTGTCAATACGTAGCTTATCGTTGGTTTTGGAAGCACTATCTGTGAAATAGACGTTTTATCGACGTCATGGATATATTTTATTTTCGAATATGCAACCCTTATGAGGATATTTTACTAGTATGAATTAGGGTTAGAGTTATCACATTTTGAACCAGGAATACATATCCGTGAAAGCATTACCTATGTGTTGTACGAGTGGCCACAGTAAGGAAGTATATGTCTGTCCTGTCCTCTGTGTGTGTGTATGTGTGTGTGAATCTCTGTTTCTCCAGTCAGAGGGGTCGACAGGCAGACCCAGACCTGGCATGCATCCCATGCCGGACCTGCGTTATGTGAAACACAGCACACAAAGGAGGCTCCTTTATCTGTATGCACCCAACCTTTTGTTGCTGGGGGCGTGCACATGACTGTTAGCATCTTAACCCCTTTGAGCCGCCCCACATCTTTGAAAAGACAGTGTAGACTGTGGTGTGTATTCATGGGTGACAGGGGAAGTCAGGTTTCTCAACAAAAAATACCCAGGAAAAAAATATTTAAAAAACATACAAAATAAGGAATCTTTCGTCTCTCTGTGTTTCATACATTTTCTTCAATTCGGAAGAGACTGCATGCCTCACCGGAGAAAGCATCCAAGTGAACGAGACAGCGCCCCTCTGTCTCAGTATGTGTAGCGGATCTATTCAATTTCAATTTAAGAGGCTTTATTGGCATGGGAAACATATGTTAACATTGCCCAAGCAAGTGAGGTAGATAATATACAACAGTGAAATAAACAATAAAAATGAACAGTAAACATTACAGATACAGAAGTTTCAAAAGAATAAAGACATTACAAATGTCATATTATGTATATATACCGTGTTGTAACGATGTACAAAAGGGAAAATAAATAAGCATAAATATGGGTTGTATTTACAATGGTGTTTGTTCTTCACTGATTGATCTTTTCTTGTGGCAACAGGTCACGGTGATGGCACACTGTGGTATTTCACCCAGTAGATATGGGAGTTTATCATAATCGGGTTTGTTTTCGAATTCTTTGAAGATCTGTGTAATTTGAGGGAAATACAGTGCCTTGCGAAAGTATTCGGCCCCCTTGAACTTTGCGACCTTTTGCCACATTTCAGGCTTCAAACATAAAGATATAAAACTGTATTTTTTTGTGAAGAATCAACAACAAATGGGACACAATCATGAAGTGGAACGACATTTATTGGATATTTCAAACTTTTTTAACAAATCAAAAACTGAAAAATTGGGCGTGCAAAATTATTCAGCCCCCTTAAGTTAATACTTTGTAGCGCCACCTTTTGCTGTGATTACAGCTGTAAGTCGCTTGGGGTATGTCTCTATCAGTTTTGCACATCGAGAGAATGAACATTTTTCCCATTCCTCCTTGCAAAACAGCTCGAGCTCAGTGAGGTTGGATGGAGAGCATTTGTGAACAGCAGTTTTCAGTTCTTTTGTCACGAATCCCGTTTCCTGAGTCTGTTTTTTACCTATGTTCTGTCCTGGAGAGTTTTTCCGGCGTCCTGGAACGCACCCTGTCTGGTTGCCGGGCAATGTAGCCAGTTGGGGTTTCTGATTACCCGCACCTGTATCCCATCAGCTATCTGCACACCTGGTCCTGATCATCTCTCCTCTTCATAAGCCCGGACCTGACATCCATTCCCTGCCGGATCGTTAGCCATGAACAGTATGTTGTGCCAGAGTATCAGCCTCAAGTTGGATAGAAGTTGTTTTGTTGTTTGTTACGTATTGCTTGCCTTGAACTTACCTCTGTTTGTTCTGTCTTCAGTTACTCACCCGGATCATTTACCCCATTCCCGCCTGGTTGTCAGAAGATTCCGCTTCCCCATTGGATCCACCTATTTACTCCCATCAACTCATCACCGCTACCCGCTACACCACCTGGATATATCTACCCATTCACTTGTAAATAAATACTCACCTTTTTCCTACTCTCCTTGTCCTAGTCTGCTTCTGGGTTCGACTTTGAAGAATCGTGACATCTTTCCACAGATTCTCGATTGGATTCAGGTCTGGACTTTGACTTGGCCATTCTAACACCTGGATATGTTTATTTTTGAACCATTCCATTGTAGATTTTGCTTTGTTTTGGATCATTGTCTTGTTGGAAGACAAATCTCCGTCCCAGTCTCAGGTCTTTTGCAGACTCCATTCTTCCAGAATGGTCCTGTATTTGGCTCCATCCATCTTCCCATCAATTTTAACCATCTTCCCTGTCCCTGCTGAAGAAAAGCAGGCCCAAACCATGATGCTGCCACCACCATGTTTGACAGTGGGGATGGTGTGTTCAGCTGTGTTGCTTTTACGCCAAACATAACGTTTTGCATTGTTGCCAAAAAGTTCAATTTTGGTTTCATCTGACCAGAGCACCTTCTTCAACATGTTTGGTGTGTCTCCCAGGTGGCTTGTGGCAAACTTTAAACAACACTTTTTATGGAAATCTTTAAGAAATGGCTTTCTTCTTGCCACTCTTCCATAAGGACAGATTTGTGCAATATACGACTGATTGTTGTCCTATGGACAGAGTCTCCCACCTCAGCTGTAGATCTCTGCAGTTCATCCAGAGTGATCATGGGCCTCTTGGCTGCATCTCTGATCAGTCTTCTCCTTGTATGAGCTGAAAGTTTAGAGGGACGGCCAGGTCTTGGTAGATTTGCAGTGGTCTGATACTCCTTCCATTACAATATTATCTCTTGCACAGTGCTCCTTGGGATGTTTAAAGCTTGGGAAATCTTTTTGTATCCAAATCCGGCTTTAAACTTCTTCACAACAGTATCTCGGACCTGCCTGCTGTGTTCCTTGTTCTTCATGATGCTCTCTGCGCTTTTAACGGACCTCTGAGACTATCACAGTGCAGGTGCATTTATACGGAGACTTGATTACACACAGGTGGATTGTATTTATCATCATTAGTCATTTAGGTCAACATTGGATCATTCAGAGATCCTCACTGAACTTCTGGAGAGAGTTTGCTGCACTGAAAGTAAAGGGGCTGAATAATTTTGCACGCCCAATTTTTCAGTTTTTGATTTGTTAAAGTTTGAAATATCCAATAAATGTCGTTCCACTTCATGATTGTGTCCCACTTGTTGTTGATTCTTCACTAAAAAATACAGTTTTATATCTTTATGTTTGAAGCCTGAAATGTGGCAAAAGGTCGCAAAGTTCAAGGGGGCCGAATACTTTCGCAAGGCACTGTATGTGTCTCTAATATTGTCATACATTTGGCAGGAGGTTAGGAAGTGCAGCTCAGTTTCCACCTCATTTTGTGGGCAGTGTGCACATAGCCTGTCTTCTCTTGAGAGCCATGTCTGCCTACAGCGGCCTTTCTCAATATCAAGGCTATGCTCACTGAGTTTGTACATTGTCAAAGCTTTCCTTAAGTTTGGGTCAGTCACAGTGGTCAGGTATTCTGCCACTGTGTACTCTCTGTTTAGGGCCAAATAGCATTCTAGTTTGCTCTGTTTTTTGTTAATTCTTTCCAATGTGTGAAGTAATTATCTTTTTCTTTCCTCGTAATTTGGTTGGGTCTAATTGTGTTGCTGTCCTGGGGCTCTGTGGGGTGTGTTTGAGTTTGTGAACAGAGCCCCAGGACCAGCTTGCTTAGGGGACTCTTATCCAGGATCATCTCTCTGTAGGTGATGGCTTTGTTATGGAAGGTTTGGGAATCACTTCCTTTTAGGTGGTTGTAGAATTTAACGGCTCTTTTCTGGATTTTGATATTTAGCGGGTATCGGCCTAATTCTGCTCTGCATGCATTATTTGGTGTTCTATGTTGTACACGGAGGATATTCTTTGCAGAATTCTGCATGCAGAGATCCATCTGATGCTGTCTGGTCAGAAAGAGTATGACATTGTTGCCGCCCATAGCATTGAATGCAAGGGAAGCCAGCGAGCATTTGGCCACCCTTGATAAAAAAGTATAAAATAATAGCCAATCAGCTAAACTTTTATTTTTTATTTATTTAACCTTTATAGAGACAGGGATTTGGTCTTGTGGTTTTACTTAATATTATGGAAATAGTATGCTAATATTAACTAATGTTATGCTAAGGTTAACTAGCTGGGCTGGCATATCCTTGACCATGAAAGGAAGTAAGGATAGCGAGCAAGTATTTTAGCCAGGTAGTATAGGACAACAAAAACTAATAGTGTGTACTGTTACATACTCATAGACCGTTTAGGCATGAAAGAGTGGGATGGCATTGGCATTTCTCTACATATAGGGTGACATGTTTTTTCTACTTGTATGCACACACGAACACACACATAAATCAGTCCCACGGACAGCCACATCATATTTAGCTTATGTTGATTGGACTAAATCGTTTTTGGTATCGTTTGGTTGTCACTGTACTAGATTAAGCATTGGTGATTAGATGATGTTGAAATTATGAAGTTGAAATGGTGCTGGAATAGTGGATCCAGCTCCTGTTTTCTTTGCGACTTGCGGTGTCTCTCTGTGGTACTACATCAATACTTGTTTAGTAGTCCGAAAATGTTGGCTACATTACTTTGCTTGATCATGCTGTAGGTCATGTAACTGCTTGTTACACGCAATATGTTTTGTGGACTTCACAGGAAAGATGTTGCTCTTCAGTTTCGAAATGAAACATGTGTTGTTGAATTTATTCGGCCACTGTGTCTTCTTATTGTCTCAGTCTTAGGCTTATCACAACACATAGGATGTAATGTGCAACACATAGGATGTAATATGGCATTTTTTTCTGGATTGGCTTTCCGGGAGATTTTACCAACGCCCCGCTACTGGGTATAGACCACAGTTACATCATCAAAACAAATCATTTATGTAGAAAGTTCGTTAGGATACTAATTAAAAGCAAAAAGCAAGACCTTTTATATAATATTAAGACTATGTAAAAACATCCTGCGCTACAATTGGAATCATGACTCCAACAATATAGCTTTTTCTCAACAACAACAAAACATGCTATATCATTATGCACCACTTCAATAAGAAAAATTTACATTTGAACATATTAGCAAATTAACAACAAAACAAAAAACTATTAAAGGTAGGCTCTTGTTTTATTTGGGGTTAAATTGGATTAGTATTAATTATGTTTAATCAGAAGAAATTAAACAAATACATTTAAATATTCAAATATATTTTAGATGCATATGTACGTATATGCATGTGCATTGTATGTATACATTACACATATACTGTAGAATAGATACCAAGTGGAATAGAAATAAAATCAGTTATTCCCATCTTTTAATGTTTTAGTCATTCTAATTACAGTGTTAATTTGCCTCAAGCTACAGTAAAAATATAAGAATTAGAATATCTTATAGGCAGAAATGAGATGCTTGATTTCCATAGGGTGATCCCTCACTAAAATCCAATTAAAGACAAATGACTAATATACTACAGAAAGACTAGACTAGACTAGACACTTTGACCTATTTGCACTGTTTAATTTTTCAAATGTTTCAATTTTAGGATATTTATTTATTTTAACTTAATGAGATATGCTCTTGACCAGCTAGGTAAGTCGTGATAAGAAATGGTGATGCTATTATGAGCAACACATTCATTGTGTTTAGTTGCCTTTTTCTTGTTAAACCAATTATATAGAAAGTGACAATATGTTCTGACATATTGTTCTCTCAAATATGGTTTATCACAATCCCATTTATTTATAATCTATACCGTGGAAGAATACTTAGCTGGTTCTTCAACCCCATTTTAACAACCACATTTACATAGAGTGTGTATACACAGTATATTCTATGATATAGTCAAAGGAGAGAAAAGTTTCCACTCTATGAATTAGAGCCCTACGCTTCAGATTTGGCTTCCCCAGAACATGGGTGTGGGTCGAGTTTAAATCTATTGGCCTTTTTGAAAAATCCTTCCTTCCTTCCTTCCTTCCTTCCTTCCTTCCTTCCTTCCTTCCTTCCTTACTTGAGGTAATCAATGACCTAACACAAGTTGGGTTTTGTGGGATAAATTCAAGTAAGGATACAAATTCAAGTTAGGATACAGTTACTAGCTTTCACCAATCCAGTCATCACCTATTCAGTCATGATGTTAGATCAGTTATCACTTCAAGGAACAGATGAAGGAAGGAAGGGAAAGCAATATGATTTTTTTAAAATTAGTCCATAAGGGCCCATGTCTCTCTCTATGCCCCCCTGGATAGTTCTGGTGTGTAGTGCAGGTAGAGGGTGTGGGGTGTAGAGGTGTGGAGGGCTCGACTGGGCCGAGTCCTCTCCTCACAGGCCTGTCCGTGCTGGAATAGCTGTGATGTGGCACGTGCCAACGGACAGGATGAGTCTTTAAGAAGGACAACCGAGAGAACTTCTCCCCTAGACCCATGCTCCCCTAGACCCGCCTGCCTGGCTTGCACACAATGTACTAAAAGAGGAAGAAATCATTGCTGTTTTTCTGGGGCTTTTTTTGAGAATCGAGGTTGACTGAGAGAAGATATAAGCCCAGTAAGAATTATAGGTAACAAAGATATGGGGCTGTGGGGGAATGTTGTCAGATTGTACTGTGATTAGTTCAAATTAGTTACATTTGATATAAGTGGGTTAAAATAATTCCCATGTGTGGAGTTCATAACTGTTTCTCCTATGATTAACAATGTATTAGTTATCACTTTCGGTTAATCACACATTCCAAATACTATGAATGTATTACAGTCATGAATCTCTCAAATGTTTTACCTTGACACAAGTAATTCAGAGGTAGTTCAGATAAAATATATATATTTCTATATTTTTTCTATTTTACAAGATTATGCTTGTATCAACATGAAATATGGAGTCATGATAATGAGCAATTTAATCTTAGGTCCTCCATGAAGCATTACTAAGGATTAGAGCTGCACATCTTTGTGTGATGGGTAAGGTTTTTATTTTCTTTATGTCCTAAACAATTTGCTTTCCTAATTTAAAAACGAATACAAGTGTAAGTGTTTTGTGCTAACAACACACTAACTGGAAGATAATGTAATATGGTAGTCGCATGGTTAAATTCAAAGTATAGGCCGATTATTTCCCATCTTATTTTAATTAGAAGAGTTCTAAGAAAAGATCTGCGAGAAGGACAATAATAATGTTGTTTGGATCCGTCTGTCTGGTTAAAGTGTAGCGGTCCTGTCCTGGACACTTTCTGTATTTCCAGCTCAGAGCAGTTCAGTTCTGTCCCAGCCTCTACCTTGCTAACATTTGCTCTGTTTAGCAGCCAAGTGAGCTCTCACAGAAGTAAAACTTCTGTTTTTGAAGGTGAGTTGTTTGATTATCAAAGAGAAAAGACTGAATTACTAAGAAGTTATACCTTTCACGTTTTGTACTTACCTTTTTTAGTATGTGGTTTTAGTCTCAAGCTATTGTTTAATTTCAAGATAATTTATTTCTTATTGCTAAAATCTTTTTTTAGTCATTCACCATTTATTTTTTTCACCAACATTCATTGTTTGATCTTCAAAGTGCAAATAAATGAAACAATAGACAGACACAACATTATTTATTTGAATTTGTAGTGAACAAAACATAATACAACTATTTAATATTAGAATTGTGTTGCTTAAAAGTGATAAAAGAGTTAAAAGTATTATAGAATACGGTATTCCGGCACCAGCAAAACTATTTTGGTCAGATTTCACAGATTTTCAATTTACTATAGAAATGTTCAGTAAAAAAAAGAGCAGAAGTTGACTCCTACAAAGTGACATAAAAAAAATAAACAGCAGTTTAGAAGATTTTGAAACTAAATAATTGAAAATAATGTAATTAATAACTCTATGTAAAAGGCTATATCATTTTTCATTTTAGTTAATTTTGTAAAAACGGTCAAATATATATATTTTATTTATGCTGTTTATTCTTCTTCACTTTAAATAGTGATAACAATTTTTATGAATTATTCATTTTATTAAAATCCATTTACATACTAATGCAATTTTTTTTGTCTCCAACTACTTCAACTTCTTTATATCCAATGTGTATATCACATGTATGTGTTATAAAATACATGTCTAACCCTGAATAATTAAATACATTAAAATAATAAAGATGTATAATATGTTATACATTTTTGTTCCTAAATGGTAGTTTACGTAAGCTAGTGTCGAAAATAATCCATTTAAGGTAATATATATTTGCCTCCAACATATTTGTATCTTTTTAATATCATGACCAGACTTAAAAATGTTGTTTTTCCAAAACCAACAAATGTAAGACTTTGTTTTCCCACTTAGGAAAAGCAACATTAGTTAATTAAAAGTTAGCACTTCACTTCTGGTACAACAAAGGTCTGACTCTATAATAGACACTTCACTTCATATTACAGAATGTGTTAAGGAAAAACTTTTACCATTCACATTTCATGCAGATTTTTCTGATCTTTGATTTTGCTATCTAAATTAAACCAAAACACCTTAGGTTGTATCAACCTAAATTTGAGTAAATACTACTGCATTTTTGATATTTTTGATATTATAAGTACACAAATTCATAATTGATAAAAGCTTTTGGCTAATGAATATAAATATAAATATGATTCATATAATATCTTATTTCTTTATTTTTATTTTCTAATCAATTGAAAAAATAATGTTATTTAATTTGGTAATGTATTTCTGTAGAACAGCATCTCTTCTTAGGCTATATTTCATCAATTTTTATCTCTACATTAGCTCTAGCTTATCAGCCATCTAAATCCATAGGTGCCGATTTACTTGTCCATTCTGTATGAGTTATACAGTATATTTATCCATGAAATACTCTTATGTTAATCATTATTTGTATTTGATATGATTCACCAACATTAGGAGTGAAAATTCTTTCTTGACATCGGAATGGACAGAGTTAACCTTATCCCTACTCAAACATGAAGAAACTGTAGAAAACTGGTGGTCAGAAATTACTTAATTTCGATACCATGTCTTTGGTACATTTAAAAATATATATATATCAGGATATACTTTTTTAGATCTCTTACCTGAATTTGTTTTGGTGAATCAGCAATCTGCAGTGTATTGCAACTTCACTAGTATCCATGTTGTCTCTGTCCTCCATTTTGAGTTTTCAGTTCTATGTTGCACCTGTTGATATTGAGGCTCTTTATACCAATGCCTGAACACTTCATAATCATAACATTTTGGTTTTTAATTCTGTTTAATCTAATGCATTTACTTTATAGCGTAACATTTTCCATAAGAATACTGTTTAATTAGATGTATACCTGCCAATATCGAGGCTGTATTCTCTGATGGCTTTCTCTTCTCTGAGGTAGAACATTTTGGCATCTAATAATGTAAACTGTCAATCTGTTTTGTAACTTCAGAGGTTTTATATAGAAATATAATTCAATTGATTAGGGAATCAATACACAAAACAATGCAATTGTTAAATTCATATTTTACAAATCTTGAATTTGCAAACAGTTGATAATATCAACCATATAGGATCAGCAGTTGCACTGACAAAGCCCCGCTCTAGCCCCTAAATGGCGGCCGGAGGTTAACAGAAACTGATGTTACTAGTCCCCTGAGTGATATCCCTGAGGAGATGTGCCCCTTATGGCCCCTTAATCCCTATTAGGCCCCTGTGTTAGTGATCTTTACCTTCTCTGAGCTAACACCATGCTACCTTGCAAATGGGTCCCGGACAGCTCACGGATTAACACTTCTGACCTCAGGGGTCATGCCCTTTGTTCCCGTAGCAACAGAGGATGACCCCAGGGGTCAGGGGTGTAATCGAGAACTTGTCTGGACACGTGCGCTTGAGAGGCCCCACCATAGACCACCAAGTAGAGGTGGTGGTTGGCGGTCGGTACTTCTGTCTGGGTAGCAGAGAGAAAGTCTCTCTACATTGTACGAGGTGAAAAAAGGGACAGCACTCTAAGAAATAGTCTTCAATAATTTCTTTATTCATTAATTGCACTGCATATATGCGATTCACAGCCCATTCTCTTATGGAATACGCCAGAAGGTGCTGATTCTGCAGGTACCTGATTACGTTTGGACCTGGCAAAATGTGGAAGCTACACCATCCACTATGGGCAACGTGAGTGTCTATTACCGTCTAGTAGACTTGTGGATGGACGTTTAAACCACAGCCACCAGCTCCGAGGGTTGTGTGGTTGGAATGAATGCCTATGCTTAAGTTTAACCTTATCCCCAACCTTATCCCTAACCATAACCATTCGGAATTAATGCCTAAACATATTTAGTTTAACTTTTGCGGAGTTTGAGTGACAGTTAAGATACGTCACCACATGGTGTAATTAAAACATCAAGACATGGCGTAATTCTGTTACTGCAGTTACGCCACAGGTTGGGATTTTATTTGGAGATTGGGTTGGCAATTCAGCCTGTCTTCTTCAGTGTGCAGTGTCAATGAGATGAATACATGACATTTGTCATGAAAAAGTATACAATAAAGGGTATGGTCTTCTTTACCTTACAAATGATTTTGATATATATTATTATGTGACACAAAGCAGTGTACTATTTATTTACACTGTTATTATTATTATAGGTATTAGGTAGCTTACATACTGTACCCTGCAGCATAACTCTCCCATTCTCCAACTGTTTGTAATTTCGCTGCTTCAGTGTATTTAATTCATTGTTAACCAGACGCTACAGCTGATAGAAAATACTAAATTAACTCTGGGACCCCCCCCCCCCCCCAAAACAAATGTTTTAGTACTTTGATGTAATTTAAGCTTTACAGCTCAGTTTTGCTCTTTGAAAAATAATATGCACATTCTAGCTGTCAAGTACAGTAGGATAAGCTAAGCCAGATATTTTTGTTCTGGTAAGTCAGTCCCCAATCACCATAATGCCATAATCTTTGAATGAAAATGTTTCTTTATTTGTGTGTTTCAATGTCATAGTTATTTTTGTGAACTTTGGATATGGTCCCCAAAACTGTTGTATTTGTCACTGAAAGTTTTTGATTGATATATCAGATATGTATTACTTACTTGTTAAGTAAAAATTCCCAACAGTCTATTTTGCATTAAGTCATTATTATGCTTTGAATCATTTTTGTTTTGTTCTCTTATGAGTATCTGTGGCGATTGAGCTGGTGATTGAAGAAGCAGCCATTTTGTTTTGTGATTAAATATTTTCCCTTACGAGTTGCCAAGTCATACTCTCTGGATAGTTGGGCAACAATATACATTTGTAGATGTGTGGAAAAGTATAATATAGCCTTACTTGATTTGCTTTTTTTTTTAATTAACATGGAACTTTATTTATTATGCTTTGGCAGATAGTAAAGCTCATCCGATAAGATGAAACTCCATCAGAATGCTGAATTAGATTACTGCCTCATCTCAGGCTAGTGTTCAGTCTGGTCAAAATTTGCTTTGAAAGTATGTAAATGATGAACCACACAACTAAAATTAATCATTTTACTAAATTGCTTTAAAAGTATGTGCATGATGAACCACACAATACAGCTTTGATTTAGAAATCTACAGCTAGATGAAAGTGCATCAATAAAGTTCTGTGCTACAGCTGACAGTTATACAACTCCTAAAGAAGGTGTCATAAAGAGGTTGTTAATATTGGAGTTTAATCAATGGCAGACTTACGCAGGCAGCTCAGACCTCTCTGAGAGGGGTGAGGCCTTAGAGAGGCTCACAGTGTCAGGACTTGGCAGCCTATCCAAAACTGAACTGTATCCTCAAATGAACTTTCCACAACAGCCCTGCCAAGTTTTTTCAATTCCTGCTACATGTAAAATTGTAAACAACAGAGGTCTCTCTTCAGACTACAGTAGTGAAATGGGCCTGATAGTCCGAATGGAACAAAACGAATAAGTGATAAAGAGTATACTTTTGCTTATTTTAGTATTTGATCTATATACTTTATATTTTGTATAATGCGTTTTTTAGTTATGAGGAGTAGCGATTGGCTAAAAGAGGTGGCGAGATGTGACGTACTACGTTTAATGTCGTGTTTATAATGTAGATGCACCATCAGCTTTTTTGATAAGAAAATATTAGAGAAATATAGTTTAATTTAGCATTTTCAACTGTATCAACATCACCTTTAATGTTTCTCGACAACTCCTATGTAAACTGGATTACACGCGTGTTTCTGAATATGGCAGTGTTAATATTTTAATATGTACTGGGTCATTGCAGAGAGAGGACATTGCAGAATGGGCAAAGTTAATGCTGAGAGTAGCCCAGATTTTAGTGCTGGGCTGGAGTGTGTTCTGTCTCTGTCCCACTTCCATGGCATTCACACACGTACGTACGTACCCCCACACCCACCATTTTAATGCATGCAGTCCTTAGTCTCATGCAGCTAATGTACCAAAAAGGAGAGAAATTAAACTGCTTAGCGCTCCACTTTTTCTCTCTCATTTGTGCACCTGCTACTTCAGGGAGAAGGGAGAGCTTCTAGGAGCTCTTGGTTTTGAGGGAGCGGAAGGGGGACGGTAGCCTAAAGAGACAGGAAGTTGTTCTTAAATAGCCTATCTGTCACAAACTTCCAAAGACCCTTGTTGTGGTCACAGGAAGCCAGGCCAGAGAAAGTAGCTGGGAAAAAGTTAGTAGTTAGTAAAACCTCCCCCTGTTTTTATAAGAATGGATTTGTCCATCTCAGAAAACGCTTCCAAACTTGCCTTTTGTCAGAACTGTAGCTAGCTGCATGGTTGTGGAACAGATTTAGTATGAAGTTAACCATCGAGGTTACAGTAGCATTGAGTAAATGTGTTTAAATCACACACTAGATGTGTGTAGGACCCTGGAATGATGATTGGCGAATGTGTGTGTGTGCTACAGGAGATCATTGGTCATACTATTGATCGTCTCAAAGTGCTTCTTCCTCACTTACTTCGGTACCTCCCTATTTCATCATCACATCTCTCTCGTCTGCTGCTATTTCTAAAGCTAGATCCTCCCCTTCAGAGCGACTGTGCCAGGAGGAGGAGGGCTTTTACTACTCTGGGGAGTTTAACCCTCTGCCTCTCAGCGCTGCAAGCAATTCCAGCTACTAAATACCCTGCAACAAGTAGCTTTTGGGCCTCCACCATTTCACTTTCGGTTTGGTAGCCCTTTTGAAAATGTTCGTGGACTTTTTTCCTGCAGCAGATTCCATAATTTTGTATATGTTATTTGGAGATATTGCGCGTTGCGTTTGTATAATTGTTTTGGTAGCTACTGTTTTTAACTTACTCCACGGCATGTTGCATTGGCTGTTTGCCATGTTGTCCCTCTTTAGAAAATCAGAATGTGCTTTTTCATGATGAAAATGAAGATGGCTGTGTTTTCGGCGACCGCTGTGCATCTGTGGTGGCAATAGTTTGCTTAGTGTCTTGTCACGTCGCTTTTCTTTTACTGCCTCTTTTCTTTCTTGCTAAGAGACACACAAATACTCCTAGACTTTTTCACTCCTCTTACCATTTATTTTCCCCTCTCCCTTTCTCTCCCAATCCATCTTTCTTTCTTCCTTTCTAACTTTCTCTCTCTAGCTGTCCCGCTCTCTCTCTCTCTCCCTCCCTCTCTTCCTCTCTCCTTCTGTGAAAGGAGAGTAGGAGGGCGGTGCAGCAGTGGCGGAGGGTTTTTTGGGACAGGTGCCAATTTCAAACAAAAGACACAAAACGCAATGAGTGAGAGATCCAAACGAAATAAAAAAATATGTTGCATGTTGAAACACAATAAGTGATTTGTAGAGATCATGTATTGTATGCTTGTGTGTTTACGTGCATGTGGGTGTGTACGTGTGCAAAAACGAACAAAAACGAACGAGTGAGTGAGCGAGAAGAGATTTAGAATTCTCTCTCTCTTTCACTGTCTTTGAAGGCATTTGAGTTTCGGACTCTGAGGGAGGGGTGGTGGGTAAAAAGGGAAGAGGTCCTCCTTTTTGGTTGCTGTTAAATTATTCATATTCCCGGTCCAACCATCCCAAAGCAGAGACGGAACTGGCTGACTGGCTGTAGCTGCTACCATTAGCATTCATCCGATATGCAGTTTGTCTGTTTGCTAACATTCCTCATTCAAATACTTTTTAACTGCCAGATGGGGATGACCATGCGCATCCCAGGCACGAACATGGCCTCTTATTGTGGCGGGGCCCAGCCCGGTGATAGACCCAGACCCAGACAGACTAGGGGGTGACAGACAGGAAGACGGCCCAGACATGATTCACTGAGCTGGAGGGAGACAGCTCCCTCTCATCCGTCTCTGGTTCTCACCGGGAGTCTGGATCTAACTAACTGGCTGACTGTGGCTGCCCTCTGTCTGTCCCTCTCTACAGGATAACTACACTATGTTCTGGATCTACTACCCTGGTGGATAATAAGGCCTGTCTGGATTTCAACACCCTGGATATTGCATCCATAGTTGGTGTGTGATGCGACTGTCTACCCATGTCCGATTTGAGGTAAGTGGTACATTTCTAAGTGTGCTTCCTTGCGTGAATGTGTGTCAACTAGTCTGTTTAGATTAGCTATCTGAATACGTTTAGTGATTTAGTGATTAAACTACACATGGAAGTGCACATTCTTCAAATATAGTTTGTTTTAGTTTAAGGATCTCAGACTCATGCAATGCAGAGATTGAATTCTCGATAATACACTATACAGCTCAACATCAGGAACAATAACATAACACTTCCCAAAACAATGTTGTCAATTTGTACTTTGCTGAAGAAACTGCCAATATAGTTTCCGATGTAGGTATAGTTCCTGCTTCCCTCATGGCTGTGTTTGCGATGGTCAGTGGTTGGGGTCGAAAGAGGGGGACAGTTTGAGGGACCAGAGCTGAGTGTGGTTGATTTAGTTTTGGGAAAAATGCCAGAGCATGGTAGCAGGGCTGTGTCTCTCTCCCAGAGTAGCTTTTCAGTTAACCACTACAGTTAAGAGAAAGCCATCAGAATGTGTAAATTCTTAATTCAAGCGCTTACAGATATTAGTCGTTTTTATTTTGTTTTTCATCCGTAAATGTGGAGATAATCGAACAGTCACATAATTGTTTCATTATTGTTATCAATGTGTTTTTATATTGTGCAAGTCAATTTCCATTTTCCAACAAATGTTTAATTTAACTTTCAAATTATTATTTTAACTACGTAGGCAGAACATATCTCATGTCTTATTTCATGAACTATCGGTTCAATACATTTAATTGACAAACAATATATTATTTACTCAAGTGGTCTGCCACGTTACACGTTTAATATAGCTACATTTCTATATGTACACTTTGGTTTATATAATTTCTTAGAAAATACGGACATTTCAATGTTTTCTCCTATTAAATGGACGAACAAATTCTGCTATATCAGTATAGGCTTGAAAATATAATAGGCCCAAAAATCCAATGATAGTAGTTGTGGTATATCCAGTGTTGACGCAGATTCTGATAGACCTTCACCAATAGCAGGAGGGTATTTTGATTTAACCAATAGCAGTTGAGTTAGAGGTAGCTAAGTCATCACCAATAAAACCCACGAGAACCAATGTACATTAGATATCCAATACTCTATTCTTCACCACATAACACTGGAACACTATAAGACGTAGAGAACATCGAAATAGATTATGTTTAGGCCTATTAACATTTAACAAATAGAAATTATCCTTCATACGGTAAGATACTAACTCTTATTTTATTATTGTAATGTAAAGTGTCGTTTCAATGCCATTAAATGCAATCATACATTGTCTCAGAATACCGTATTAATAACTTTATCATAGGTGGTAACTATGGCAAGATAAGGGACAGTGTGTTGGACTAGAAAAGGGTGATGAAGATATGCACATGCGGGCGGGCGGGCGGGCGGGCGGGCGGGCAGGCAGGCAGGCAGGCAGGCAGGCCCTACTAAACATACATTGAGAGGAATTTGCTGTGAAAAAAACAACAGCAAAAAACAGCTCAACTCTGTTAAAAACAAAATGTAAAAGCCTGACACTCATAGACAAACCTTCAATCTGGGCACAAACAAATAGCATACAGTAACATGACCGTCCGTCCGTCTGTGCAGCAAACACCCAAACACACTCGATGCCATGTGCTCCACAATGGACCCTGGGTTTAATGATGAATGGAGTTCCCACGCCTCTGTAAAGGAGAGGAGGGCACAAACACCTCCTTTTAGCATTCACACACACACAAAAGAAAAATAAATTACACATTTACACACAAACTTAAACGCTATTTACACAGACACTTATACACATACATGCGATCACACTCAAACATATAAACACACTCCACACACTCAGAATGTGAAAAATGTGTAAGAAGAGACACTTAATTACCATATTATGATTTTCGACCCATATGTTTGGTTAGGTTAATACTCATATTGACAGAGATAAGTGCGACACCACTGCATTTGTGTGAATATTGATTGATGAGACTGAGAACAGAAAGAAATGTAGACCAGGCTAAATTGCATTCAGACCATTTTTAAAGATGAGGTTGTGTAAGTGTTTGTGCGCACGTGTGTGTGAGACAGAGAGAGACGGAGAGAGGGACAGACGGAGGGAGGGAGAGCCAGAGGGAGGTAGAGAGGGACAGGGGGAGGTGGAGAGGGACAAATAAATGGTAATAAAGCTGGTTTTGTGGAGGGAATCTAAATGAAGCATTGAAACAAAAGATCTGTCTACACTTGGGTTTGTGGGAAAATCTAACAGCTTATTGAAGTCCAAAGACTGTGTGTGTGTGTGTGTGTGTGTGTGTGTGTGTGTGTGTGAAGAAGGAGCCAATAATAATAGGTAAGTCAATTTCTGCTTCAATATTAAGTCAATTTTATTTACATCAATATTTACATATTTACAATATTTACATTTACACAGTTATTTAATTATGGGGGTTTGCATGACAAAATGTCTTATCAATTATACCGTTTCGATCAAAATGACAAAAAGTATTGCACTTACAGTTTTTGCCATTATTACATTGGTATAAACATGTCCAAACTTTAATTAGTGCTTTAAAACACATTTACTTTTGCATGAAATTCTGGAAGTAAAAATAATTTCTTCAATTGAGCAATAAAATTTGTATTCGTTTTATAATGTTATAATTGTTAGCCGTTGCACATTCTTTATGTTTACTTACTCTCACATACTGTTGAAGTCGGACGTTTACATACACTTAGGTTGGAGTCATTAAAACTAGTTTTTCAACCACTCCTACAAATTCGTTGTTAACAAACTATAATTTTGGCAAGTCGGTTAGGACGTCTACTTTGTGCATGACTCAAGTAATTTTTCCAACAATTGTTTACAGACAGATTATTTCACTTATAATTAATTCACTGTATCACAATTTCAGTGGGTCAGAAGTTTACATACACTAAGTTGACTGTGCCTTTAAACAGCTTGGAAAATTCCAGAAAATTATGTCATGGCTTTACAAGCTTCTGATAGGCTAATTGACACAATTTCAGTCAGGTGTACCTGTGGATGTATTTCAAGGCCTACCTTCAAACTCAGTGCCTCTTTGCTTGACATCATGGGAAAATCAAAAGAAATCAGCCAAGACCTCAGAAAATAAAGTTTAGACCTCCACAAGTCTGGTTCATCCTTGGGAGCAATTTCCAAATGCCTGAAGGTACCCCGTTCATCTGTACACAAGTACACAGTATAAACACCATGGGACCACGCAGCCGTCATACAGCTCAGGAAGGAGACGCATTCTGCCTCCTTGAGATGAACATAATTTAATGCGAGAAGCTTAAATCAATCCCAGGACAACAGCAAAGGACCTTTTGAAGATGCTGAAGGAAACAGACACAAAGGTATCTATATCTACAGTAAAACAAGTCATATATCGAGCTAACCTGAAAGGCCGCTAAGCAGAAATGTCCTCTGGTCTGATGAAACAAAAATAGAACTGTTTGGCCATAATGACCATTGTTATGTTTGGAGGAAAAAGGGGGAAGCTTGCAAGCCGAAGAACACCATCCCAACCGTGAAGCATGGGGGTGTCAGCATCATGTTGTGGGGGTGTCAGCATCATGTTGTGGGGGTGCTTTGCTGCAGGAGGGACTGGTGCACTTCACAAAATAGATGGCATCATGAGGTAGGAAGATTATGTGGATATATTGAAGCAACATCTCAAGACATCAGTCAGGAAGTTAAAGCTTGGTCGCAAATGGGTCTTTCAAATGGACAATGACCCCAAGCATACTTCCAAAGTTTTGGCAAAATGGCTTAAGGACAACAAAGTCAATGTATTGGAGTGGCCATCACAAAACGCTGACCTCAAACATATAGAACATTTGTGGGCAGAACTGAAAAAGCGTGAGTGAGCAGGGAGGCCTACAAACCTGACTCAGTTACACCAGCTCTGTCAGGAGTAATGGGCCAAGATTCACCCAACTTATTGTGGGAAGCTTTTGGAGGGCTAACCGAAACGTTTGACCCAAGTTAAACAATTTAAAGGCAATGCTACCAAATACTAATTGGGTGTATCTACACTTCTGACCCACTGGGAATGTGATGAAAGAAATAATAGCTGAAATATGTGATTCTCTCTACTATTATTCTGACATTTCACATTCTTTTAAAATAAAGTGGGGATCCTATCTGACCTAAGACAGGTAATTTTTACTAGGATTAAATGTCAGGAATTGTGAAAAACTGAGTTTAAATGTATTTGGCTAAGGTGTATGTAAACTTCCGACTTCAACTGTAGTTTAGCATCGACTTGTTATAAACAAACTACATACTTTACACATTATTTCAGGTAGGTGTGTGTGTGTGTGTGTGTGTGTGTGTGTGTGTGTGTGTGTGTGTGTGTGTGTGTGTGTGTGTGTGTGTGTGTGTGTGTGTGTGTGTGTGTGTAGAGAGCTCTATCCTAATGAACTGTTATTTTTGTCACGACTTCGGCTCCTCTCCTTGTTCGGGCGGTGTTTGGCGATCGACGTCTCCGGCCTTCCAGCCATAGCCGCTCCATTTTTCATATTTCTATTTGCTTTGTCTTGTTTCCATGCACACCTGGTTTTCATTATCTAATCACACTGCATGTATTTAGTCCTTTGTTCCCCTCCATGTCTTTGTGTGTAATTGTTTATTGTTATGTGAGATGTTCACAAGCTATACTTTTGTACATGTTCCGTGTTTTCTTTTGGGCACTTCAATGTAATTTTGTGCCTATTTCTTGACCGGAATAAAAGTGCGCCTGTTAAATCTACTCTGCTCTCCTGCACCTGACTTCGCCTCCCGTACACAGCCGTAACAATTTTAATAACATTTAGACATTCTAGTTTGAACAGGTGGAATATAAAAACAACTTTAGTGTGTTAGTTTGGCAAATTATATTACCTCATTATATTTAATTAAAACCATGTGTTTCTGGTTTGTTTAAAGACATTATGTTGACTTCTATTCCTCTATATAGATTTGTTTTGTGTTTTACTGCTATAGTGATCTAATACAAGTTTTGCCCTGTTATTTCAGTGATAATACATGACTCTTTATGATTAGAAATAACCTCAGTTATGAAGGTCATAGATAAGAAAATGAGGACATAAATCAGGATACACCCAGAGGAAAGACAGAATAACAGGCATATTTTTATTCAAGTTTTAAATAGACATTTATAGTAATAACCCATACGATTCGCGAACTTCAGTATGTGGGCCAAAATAGCAATGCTCAATACAGAAAGTTATTTTCTGGACAGAGAGACAAGAGAGCGTTTACTTTGTGCACCCACTAGCATTTGATGCCACTATATACTGTAGTCAATTTTGGTACAGTATTCTGAGGCCTGATCACTTCAGCATATGGGAATTCAGTCCTAATTATATATTTGAGCAGAGGTTTGGGGAAAGCATAGGCCTGGGAGTGCTGCTGTACCAGTCAACATAAAGTGAACTTGCACTCGGCAGACAAACTATAGACAAACTGTCTGCCAGTTGTTTTACTAAATCAAACAGCAATACGTTTTCTCTGTATTTGACCTAAGTTGCTCTTATTTTGTTGAATTTCTGTGCCAAGTTCTATTTGTTACATTGCTGTAAGCATTTGTTTCTGTGTTTGTGGTTTGCTTGACAAGCATTATTGTACTTTCAGACTTTTAGAAGACTGTAAGTCGTTTAACTTTGTCGTTTTATTTTTGTAGGTTGATTGGATCTGGGGGTGATGTGTAGAGACGGAACAGACCCTGGATTAAAGGTGAAATTATGTTTAATTTAAATAGCATTTTCTTGGTTCTTAAGCTTATTGATGTACAGCTTATTAATGTACAGTTTATCATTTGGTTTGCTTTTCATTGTACACTAAGTAAAATCAATGGCACTATGTAGCTCCTTGGTTTAGCCTGAAAAGAAAAACATCTCGCCTCGTTTTAGCCGTAGCCTGCAGTTACACAAAGTTAGTCAAATGTTTATGGTGCAGTTGTTTGTTTTGAATGCACCCTCGCATTCACAGTATTAGAGAAAAAATCTCAGCTAGTAGACAGTGGTTACAGTAATGTTAGTGATCTGTACAGTACTGTAGAGGTGGCTCATACCCTGAATCTGCCAAAGTAAATCCAGTACCTCAAAGGTTAGATGAAGATGAAGAGACAGCGGACTGCGGTTGGCTCCCTGAGAAACAGTAGACAGTGCACCACAGTGGGTTGGCACCCTAAACTACACAAAGTCCCTATTGTCAGTGGGTGCACTGCAGACAGCACTCAAGACCCATAAGGCCTACGGCTCCAGTAAAAGCGCCACCTGTTGGCTGTTTTGTAATATACAGCAGATTGACTTGGCTAGTTCTAGAATCTTGCTTTAGTGATGAGTAACCTTGCCTGAGACCTGTAGACTTGTGTTAGCTCCCTTAGTGAATGCCCAGCCTTTACATCAGTGGGCTAACACAGTCTTTTGGCATGCATAACATTGGCATGCATAACACAGGTTTGAACTCCAGCCATTCCATATAAGTGTCACATGTTCAAAACATTTCCATTAAAATGGCCTGCCCTTCTGCACCCCGAAGAATTATGTCTGTAAATGGAAATTGATGATGTGACATTAGAAATGGTACAATATTTGGGCTGTGAGTTTTGTGAGAGTATCCTTACCCTCAGGACACTCTCACAAGTCGTGAAGTTCATGCATGGTTCAGCTCCTCTTATCTACAATGGAGATTGAATCCGATGGAGCATCAATATAAATCAAAATGAAAGCCACTGTCTGTGGAGTGGCGGCCTCGTCTCGGCCTCGCGGGAGGTTGCACAAAGCTAGAGGCCGAGCCAGAGTATTGAAAGTGTGACACCTAAAGTTGCACCTCCACATATTAGTATATGCGCAGTTTCCTGCACACAGACTAGACCTAGTCCTGAACTAAAAAGCATTCTCAATGGAGAGAATGCTTTTAGTTCAGGACTGTGCTTAATGTGTCCAGGAAACCGAAACAATATAACCTAATACAAATACATATTATAACCTATTAGTGTAATAGTATAACCCTATTAGTTAATATGGGATCACCCATCCAGGTTGGAATAGGATGAGTAGAAATGGACTGACAGTGGATTTCTACAGAGGGATACACTGTAACTGTGCCAAAAAATGTTAGAAACAGTGGTTCAGTCTATTTACTTCATTTGCCATGGGGTTGTGTGTGTCCAAACATTAGATTGGTCTCAGCTAAAGAGGGCATTTCAGGACACTGGCTGAGTGTGACAATGTGATTTCTCTTCTCAGTCAAAGCCTAGTTGTCAGTTACATTGATGACATATACACTGAGTGTACAACACATTAGGAACACCTTCCTAATAGTGAGTTGAGTTACACCCACATCCCACCCCCTTTTGCCCTTACAACTGCCTCAATTCGTTGGACATGGACACTACAAGGTGTCGTCAGTGTTCCACAGGGATGCTGGTCTATGTTGACTCCAATACTTCCCACAGTTGTGTCAAGTTAGCTAGATGTCCTTTGAGTGGTGGACCAATCTTGATACACACGGGAAACTGTTGAGTGTGAAAAACTCAACAGCACTGAAGTTCTTAACACAAACTGGTGTGCCTGGCACCTACTACCATACCCCATTCAAAGGCACTTAAATATTTTGTCTTGCCCAGTCACCCTCTGAATGACAGATATACACAATATATGTCTCAATTGTCTCAAGGCTTAAAAATCCTTCTTTAACCTGACTCCTCCCCTTCATCCACACTGATTGATGTGGATTTAACAAATTACATCAATAAGGGATTATAGCTTTCACCTGGATTCACCTGGTCAGTGCTTGTCATGGAAAGTGCAGCTGTTATTAATGTTTTGTACACTCAGTGTACATTGATACATATTGTTAAGATACATTGACACAAATAATTAAACTACAAGCAACACTGTTTCACCCCACCCCTGTGTAAAAGGGGCCACGGTTTACTTGACAAAGAGACAGATCCGCGATATTGGAATTGTTTCAGCAACACATCAATCACTTATTCAAGTGATTCCATTTGTATTTAAAAAAAACTATCCTCAGAGATTGATGGACAGGGAGTACTGGATTTGTGTGGCATTTATGTGATCCCTGTCCTCCTATAAAATAGCTACAAGCTGGTGTGTGTGTGTGTGTGTGTGTGTGTGTGTGTGAAGAAGGAGCCAATAATAATAGGTAAGTCAATTTCTGCTTCAATATTAAGTCAATTTTATTTACATCAATATTTACATAGTCTCGACTGTGCATCAATCTCACTCCTTCTGAGGCCTGTGACTCGCCTTTGTGGTTGTGACTCCCCCATCTCCCCATTCTGAGGTAAACCACAGTGCTGCCCACAGCCTATGTCACAGAGAAAACTCCCAGCGTTAACCACAACCTTTCACCTCTCGTCTCACCCCCAACACTAAACCACCACCAGATGTAATACCTCCCTACTTGAGTCACTTGATAGTCTCCTAAAGTAACTCTCTAATATGGCCTTGATTTGTCACTGTTACCTTTATAAACTTTATAATATAGACAAAACTCTTGATTTGAGTCTTGGCAGTAACACACTTGCTTTTCGGCTACACAGTGACATCAACAACATAAGAAAAACAGAGATCCTCATAGCTCTAATATGTAATTATATGTAATCCTATGAAAAAAATCAACAACATCTAATGTTAACTGTATTAAATGTGCCAACATGTGAGGCTTGAGTAACTAAGCTGTGTGGAACAGAGACCCTGGTCTGGTGTGGTCTGCCTGGCTAAACTATAATCAAGGGCCTGGTTAATAATGTAGCAAGACAACAACACAGCAGGTGAACGCCTAGCTGTGCACTCAAGTAGCTGTTGTTAACACACTCTCCTCTTTTGGGTTTAACAGATGGTGTGAACCTGAGATGAGTCAAGGAGGAACAGGAGGCAAAATATGATGTTCACACATTGCACGCATTGCACGTGTGTGCGTGCTAGTCACCTTTTCATGTCTGAGCTCTCACATGAGGACCACTCAGACTTTTCGTCAGAGACAAACCAACTGTCCTTTGGTGTGAGGTAGTAGGTTGTATAGTTTTAGGGTCACTCCCAAGCTGTCAGATGACTATACAACATACTGTCTTTCCTGAAGTGGCTGTAATATCATCACAGACTCTCCACATGAAGAACCCTCGGCAAAAGCTGCAATGAAAATGTACCTTTCATGCCTACATTATTACCATTCTTACAATATTCTTACAATATTATTACATCATTTTATATTTGAACAGGAAATTAGGTTTCACTTCAGGTTAATTCACATTTTCTGGTTGGACTCCATCTCTAACCAACTGGTCAACCGGACTGTGCCCGGTCGGTGGTTCATGGTGTTCGCACAGGGTGAGGTAGTAGGTTGTGTGGTTTCAGGGTTGTGATTTTGCCCCATCAGGAGTTAACTGTACAACCTACTGCCTTCCCTGAAGGGCAGCAACACAACATTACAAGCATGGCCACAATGGAGCTCACCGTTTACTGTGCTGTTTTTAAGTGGAGCGCAAAGTAAAGAAGGTAAGCTATCTCAAATCTTTGCCTTGGTACTACTGCACAACATCTGCTTGATATCTTGGAATTTGGAAATAGGCCTATTGTTTATCAACCTTCAATTTTGTAATAATGCATACTGTACTAAAAGTCATAATAAAAAGTGAGTAGTCTTAGTCACATGTGTGTCGACTCCTTTTGGTTGTCAAGAATTGAAAATACAGTGCCTTGCGAAAGTATTCGGCCCCCTTGAACTTTGCAACCTTTTGCCACATTTCAGGCTTCAAACATAAAGATATAAAACTGTATTTTTTTTGTGAAGAATCAACAACAAGTGGGACACAATCATGAAGTGGAACGACATTTATTGGATATTTCAAACTTTTTTAACAAATCAAAAACTGAAAAATTGGGCGTGCAAAATTATTCAGCCCCTTTACTTTCAGTGCAGCAAACTCTCTCCAGAAGTTCAGTGAGGATCTCTGAATGATCCAATGTTGACCTAAATGACTAATGATGATAAATACAATCCACCTGTGTGTAATCAAGTCTCCGTATAAATGCACCTGCACTGTGATAGTCTCAGAGGTCCGTTAAAAGCGCAGAGAGCATCATGAAGAACAAGGAACACAGCAGGCAGGTCCGAGATACTGTTGTGAAGAAGTTTAAAGCCGGATTTGGATACAAAAAGATTATCAGACCACTGCAAATCTACCAAGACCTGGCCGTCCCTCTAAACTTTCAGCTCATACAAAAGTGGACAGTCACTTTAGACTACTGTCTGCTCCTGTTCACTTATAGTACAGTAGACTTGCCATTAGTTTATGTCCACATCTCAGTGGTTTTCTGTCTTTTTTTCTTTAAAGCTTATTTCGAGATTGACTGCCAGAGTTGACAGTGAATGAATGACCGTCTACAAACATGTTGGCCTATTCATGGAACATTTGTAAATGTCATACAGACACTTCACATTCAAACATACACTGACTACTCTTTCATTTTCTATCATGTGTTGTATGTGGCTTTATGGCTACTTGGCCTTCATCTGTCATTGTGCTTTTAAATTGAACAAGACAAATTCCCTATTGTATTATTTTCTATTCAATTGCATATTGGACAGTGTTTTGCAATCTAATTAGTAGTGGGTGAAGGAGTCTTTCTGTGGAAAGTTAACTTGGGGTTAATGAAACTGTAGGATTAATGAAAAGCTTTGACATGACTCTGTGAACCTGGCCAGCAGGCATTCTCAAATCTCAATTATCATTGTGGTTTAACAAGAGGCTTTTAATTGAATGGAAATCTCAACTGCGTGGAACGGGCGTCTCTCACTGAGACCTCTGATTTCCTATTCGCTGAAACCTTAGGTGTGTCAGGAGGTGGGTGCTTCTCCGGATCTGTATTACTGCATCATTTTCGAAAGGGAGTGTGATGATTTTGACAGAGTCAGTGGTGGACAGCACAGGCTTGCTGGTATCAAAGGGACTATAGGCACCTGCCCCCACCGATTTCACCACTGACAGTTGTGTTCAGCATGCTTTGCAACCATATGGATTGGACAGTCATCGTTGAGGCATAAACTCTCTCTCTCTCTTGTTGTTCTGTAAAATTGTTATAATAGCCTATGCAGGATATACTGTTAGGACGAAGGAATTAAAAACTGCATGCTTTTAACCTCATTCTGATCGATTTAGATCAAAATTTGTCTTTAGTGTCGTGTTGAATTATAAAATTCAACATTAGTTGAGTTCAATTCTGGAAAGTAGAGATGGCAAAAATGAGAAACTTAATACAAACAATTCTTTCTTTTTAAAATGTATTCCTGTGTTCTGCATTGTATAATTCGCCACCTAATACACTAAAAAGTATCAGTTCTGCTTAGGGTGTTTATATTGTCACATACACCGGATAGGTACAGTGAAATGTGTTGTTTTACAGGGTCAGCCATAGTAGTACAGCCCCACTGGAGCAAATAAGGGTTAAGTGCCTTGCTCAAGGGCACATCGACAGATTTTTCATCTTGTCGGCTCAGTTAATTCAAACCAGTGACATTTTGGTTACTGGCCAAACACTCTAACTGCCCACCCACTTAGAGTTGGGCATTAGGGTGGATTTCTGGTTACAATAACTTACATACAGTACAGTAGCCTAGGTTAAGCTATATTCTTATACAAAGTTGGCCTAATGCAAATGGTATTTACTGCATAAAGCATGCATTCATCCATCCATTGTTCTCGGAATGCCAATGGTGTGAC
This sequence comes from Oncorhynchus mykiss, assembly GCF_013265735.2. NCBI lineage: Eukaryota > Metazoa > Chordata > Actinopteri > Salmoniformes > Salmonidae > Oncorhynchus > Oncorhynchus mykiss. The sequence continues at coordinate 34,831,670 of NC_048585.1, read as the reverse complement.
GGGAAATATTCACAACCACTTCCTTGCTTGTGTATACCTGTTTTTGTCATAGTCTTGTAGCAGCCAACATTATGTTTTTAGTACTAGGCTACACATACTTTTTTCTTAGGTGGAGCTAAGAGATGAAGGGGGTAAGTAAGGTTACTGTATACAAGACTCTTGACCTAAATGAAAGGTAATTTGGTTTTAGCATACCAGCATACCAGATTTTAGCATACCAGATTCGGCTAATCTCGATCCTGATGACTAAACAAGAAGCTCCCGCGCTGAGGTCTGTTCAACGCTGGTCCGACCAATCTGATTCCACGCTCCAAGACTGCTTCCATCAGTGGACTGGGATATGTTTCGTATTGCGTCAAACAACAACATTGACAAATACTCTGATTCGGTGAGCGAGTTCATTAGAACGTGCGTTGAAGATGTCGTTCCCATAGCAACGATTAAAACATTCCCAAACCAGAAACCGTGGATTGATGGCAGCATTCGCGTGAAACTGAAAGCCCGAACCACTGCTTTTAATCAGGGCAAGGTGACCGGAAACATGACCGAATACAAACAGTGTAGCTATTCCCTCCGCAAGGCAATCAAACAAGCTAAGCGTCAGTATAGAGACAAAGTAGAATCGCAATTCAACGGCTCAGACACAAGAGGTATGTGGCAGGGTCTACAGTCAATCGCGGATTTCAAAAAGAAAACCAGCCCAGTCACGGACCAGGATGTCTTGCTCCCAGGCAGACTAAATCACTTTTTTGCCCACTTTGAGGACAATACAGTGCCAAAACATGCGGACTCTCCTTCACTGCAGCCGAGGTGAGTAAAACATTTAAATGTGTTAACCCTCGCAAGGCTGCAGGCCCAGACGGCATCCCCAGCCGCGCCCTCAGAGCATGCACAGACCAGCTGGCTGGTGTGTTTACGGACATATTCAATCAATCCCTATCCCAGTCTGCTGTTCCCACATGCTTCAAGAGGGCCACCATTGTTCCTGTTCCCAAGAAAGCTAAGGTAACTGAGCTAAACGACTACCGCCCCGTAGCACTCACTTCCGTCATCATGAAGTGCTTTGAGAGACTAGTCAAGGACCATGTGACCTCCACCCTGCCTGCCACCCTAGACCCACTCCAATTTGCTTAATTAGAGCTCTAACTCCCCCTTGCGGTGGTCTGGAGCAATGAAGCCGTGACGCTGGGTACCTCTAAGTCCCGTGGTGTAAACTCAATACTTTTAAAGGAGGAACTGCTGTACATGTTTAAGATTGTACATCTGTAGGATGGACAGATCCTTTCCCCGTATTTTAATTTCAACAGCCAGTGAATACAGAGGTCAGTACTGGATAATGTTGGGTCAGAAGAATTTGAAAGGTTCTGTTTTTATCTCAGGCACAGCAGCTGTGATTGTGTTCGTGTTTAGTTTGACGACAAAGCCTTCCTTTGAGTGTTTCCATACAGGCACATGTTAGCACATTATACACAGACAGGGTGTGTGTTGTAAGTCTCACTCTCTCTTTAAAATAACCCTGGTGGAGGATTGGTAGGGATCATAAATGTATCTGCTAACATCTTTGCACCTCATGCCTGTTGGCTATTCAGCTCAGCACAAGACAGTTCAGAGGTCTGTGTGTCTATTAGTGTGTTTGTGTTTGTGTGAGTACACATGCAACTATGCATGTACATAATAAACACTCATTCTGGGTGCAATTTATTTCCTCTTGTGGCATCTGTTCTTGCAGCGACACGGTCATTTGTGTTTGTCTCTTCCGTGTATTTGTTTTTTGTTTAAAGTGTTTTAAAGTTGCGATCTACCTCAATCAACAAAGTTTTTAGTGGTATTAAATCAGATATTTAATAATAAGGCAAATATCAGTACTTTGGCTGTTAGTTTTAATCAGTTTTTTTGTGAAACGCACCAAACAAGCTGTCAACCTAACCCTCAATGTATACAGCAAGCCACAACCACGGGTATCATACACAAGAGATGTCCTGCTTAATCTCTGACCCTTTGCTGCAAGTCTACACTGCAATGGAAGTCCACCATCAATATAATCAACCTGTTCCCAAGGAAAAGATTCTAAATCAAGGAAGCGTGTCAGTAGAGGAGGATTTCAGAATTGGATTAAAAAACAGCCCTGCCATCTATTATGCATGGCAATGTACAAAACATAAGGAATAAGACTGATGAGCTACGGGCTTGTACCCAACACCTCTCAGAGGACCGACAATCCTGCTTGATCTGTCTATCTGAGACCTGGTTTACGGAACAGGATCCTGACTTCGTTGTGGAGCTGCATGGCTACACAATTGTTAGAATGGACCGAAACAAATTCTGTGAAGAGAAATGTTGGAGTTTGTGCATTCATCAATGAGAAATATTGTAATCCTGCCCATATTGCAACTAAGCACAAGGTCTGCAATAAAGACATTGAACTCTTGCTCTTAACCTATGGCCATACTACCTTCCACGGGAAATAAATCAGGTTTGATTTATTTATTTATTGTTTACATAGCCCCCTACGCTGACACCCAAATAGCTGCCGACTTGATTCATGACCTTGTATCCCAGGCTGAGACAGTCACCTTAAGCAGTAAAGCTAATCATGCTTTAACATGTGCAATCTATCTCACATCACATCTGCAATATGTTTCATGTCCTACCTGAAATGAAAGCCTGTCTGGACCTCTGTTAAAGTAACATCGCAGGTACGTGTTTTTCCAAGGCACTACCCAATCTTCGGGGTTCGGATTATAACATGGTTCAGCTCCTCCCAGTCTACATAGCACGTCTGCAGAGAGAGAAGGCTAAAAAGGTGGAGATTAAAAGCTGGACTCCTGAAGCTACTGAAGCCCTTCAGGACTGTTTTGAGTTGGCTGACTGGGCGGCCCAGATGGACAGCACCGATGACCTGGAAGAGGCAACGGACACCGTCTCTAAGTACATCTGTTTCTGTGAGGATCTCTTTATTCCCCCAAAAAAAGTTAACATCTTCTCCAATAATAAACCGTGGGTATCTCGGCAATTAAAAGAGCTCCTCAAGCAGAATTTTTTTTATGTTTAAATCAGGTGGCAGTAAAGAGGAAAGGACAAATATTCAGAGGCAACTTACAAACAAAATTAAGGAGTGCAAGGCAGCATACAAAGACAAATTAGAAAACCTTTTCAAGGACAAGGACAGTAGGAAAGCCTGGCAAGGGCTACAAACCATCACAGGCTACAAACCAAAGAGACATTGTATGACTGTCAAAAGTTACCTTTCTTTTGCAAATCATTTGAACAGTTTCTATCGTAGGTTTGACGTGTGATTTTACATCGCAGCATAAAGTGGCCTTGGACAGTATAGAGAGCATACCAGCTGTTGATACAGATCTCTGTGAATGACGTCAAGCAATACTTTCAACGTGTCAACCCACAAAAATCATATGGTCCAGATGGCGTCAGCAGCAAGGCACTTCAGGCATGCGCAGACTAGCTTGCATTACAGTTCCAGAAGCTGTTCCAGCTGTCACTGAACAGTGGGATAATTCCAGACTTATGGAAGAAGTTGCTGCTTGTCCCAATACCTAAAAACAACAGGCCAAAAGAAAATAACAATTTACGCCCTGTAGCCCTGACATCTGTACCTATTAAATGTTTTGAAAAAATAATTTAAAAAACAATTTTCTCAATCAGACTCAAACCAATTTGCATACCGTGCCTCCAGGGGTGTTGACGATGTGTTACTGGTCTTGTTGAACAATATCTACAAACATTTAGAAAAGGTAAATAGCCTAGTGAAAATTGTATTGATTGACTTCAGTAGCGCGTTTAACACCATCCAACCCCACCTATTGGTGGATAAACTAGTGAATTTGGGTGTCTACTCTCTACTGATAAAGTGGATTAACAGTTTCCTTGTGAACCATACTCAACCCTCAAGGTTGCGTACTTTCACCGATACTGTACACACTGTGCACAAATGATTGTCAAGCCTCTGACGCAGGCCACAAGTTTTTTTTAAATATGCAGATACTGTTGTGGGTTTCCTCCACCCAGAGCAAGCCTCTCTTCAAGGTTTTGACAGAGAAATTGCAAAAATTTGCCCAGTGGTGTATAGATAATTTTCTTGAAATAAAAGTTAAGAAAACAAAAGAGATGGAAATTGATTTCAGAAGGAACAAAACTCCACTACCCCCTACGAAGATCAATGGGGAATCAGTCGATAGAGTGACCACATATATGAACCTGGGAATTGAAATAGGCAATAAACTGAAATTCAATGACTGTGCCTTTGTAAAGATAAAGAAATTGCAACAGAGAATGTTTTTCTAAGTAAACTGAACCATTTTAATGTTGACTGCCATATCTTACGAATGTTCTATAAATCTGTCCTGCAGAGTGTGCTGTCCTTTGGTCTGATATGCGCGTTTGGAAAGTCAAGCTTCAGCAATTGATTAAGACGGAGGGAAGGATAATTGGTATATATCAAGAATCAGCCACCAACCTGTTCAGAAAACTCATCCTTCTAAAACTTGAAAAGAATTTTACAGGACAGTACTCATTGCATCACTCAACATTGAAATAGATTTAGAAGCCGATTTAAGTCAACACTAACTAGGCCACTCAGGAACATTCAATATTCTCTTGGTAAGTAACTCCAGTGTATATTTGCCCTTGTGTTTTAGGTTATTATTCTGCTGAAAGGTGAATTTGTCTCCAAGTGTCTGTTTGAAAGCAGACTGAACCAAGTTTTCCTCTAGGATTTCGCCTCTGCTTAGCTCTATTCTGTTTATTTTTTTTTATCTAAAACTACCTAGTCCTTGCCGATGACAAGCATACCCATAACATGACGCAGCCAACACAATGCTTTAAAATATGAAGAGTGGTACTCTGTGATGGTTGTGTTGGATTTGCCCCAAACATAACGCTTTGTATTAAGGACAAAAAGTACATTTGAATAACTTTTGTGCCTTATTACAAACAGGATGCTTCGGAATATTTTTTATTGTGTACATGCTTCCTCCTTTTCACTCTGTCATTTATGTTAGTATTGTGGAGTAACTACAATTTTGTTGATCCATCCTTATTTATCTCCTATCACAGCCATTAAACTCTAACTGTTTTAAAATCACCACTGGCCTCATGGCGAAATCCTGGAGAGGTTTCCTTCCTCTCCGGCAATTTAGGAAGTTAGGAAGTCCGCCTGTATCTTTGTAGTGACTGGATCAAATCAAATCATATCAAATGTATTTATATAGCCCATCGTACATCAGCTGATATCTCAATGTGCTGTACAGAAACCCAGCCTAAAACCCCAAACAGCAAGCAATCCAGGTGTAGAAGCATAGTGGCTAGGAAAAACTCCCTAGAAAGGCCAAAACCTAAGAAGAAACCTAGAGAGGAACCAGGCTATGAGGGGTGGCCAGTCCTCTTCTGTCTGTGCCGGGTGGAGATTGTAACAGAGCATGGCCAAGATGTTCAAATGTTCATAAATGACCAGCATGGTCAAATAATAATAATCACAGTAGTTGTCGAGGGTGCAGCAAGTCAGCACCTCAGGAGTAAATGTCAGTTGGCTTTTCATATCCGATCATTAAGAGTATCTCTACCGCTCCTGCTGTCTCTGGAGAGTTGAAAACAGTATGTCTGTCCGGTGAACAGGTCAGGATTCCATAGCCGCCGGCAGAAAAGTTGAAACTGGAGCAGCAGCACGGCCAGGTGGACTGGGGACAGCAAGGAGTCCTCATGCCAGGTAGTCCTGAGGCATGGTTCTAGGGCTCAGGTCCTCCCAGAGAGAGAGAAGGAGAGAATTAGAGAGAGCATACTTAAATTCACACAGGACACCGGATAAGACAGGAGAAGTACTCCAGATATAACAAACTGACCCTAGCCCCCAGACACAAACCACAGCAGCATAAATACTGGAGGCTGAGACAGGAGGGATCAGGAGACACTATGGCCCTATCCGATGATACCCACCGGACAGGGCCAAACGGGAAGGATATAACCCCACCCACTCTGCCAAAGCACAGCCCCCACACCACTAGAGGGATATCTTCAACCACCAACTTACCATCCTGAGACAAGGCCGAGTATAGCCCAACCAAGATCTTCGCCAAGGCACAACCCAAGGCGGGGCACCAACCCAGACAGGAAGATCACATCAGTGACTCAACCCACTCAAGTGACGCACACCTCCTAGGGACGGCATGAAAGAGCACCAGTAAGCCAGTGACTCAGCCGCTGTAATAGGGTTAGAGGCAGAGAATCCCAGTGGAAAGAGGGGAACTGGCCAGGCAGAGACAACAAGGGCGGTTCGTTGCTTCAGAGCCTTTCCGTTCACCTTCACACTCCTGGGCCAGACTACACTCAATCATATGATCCACTGAAGAGATGAGTCTTCAGTAAAGACTTAAAGGTTGAGACCGAGTCTGCGTCTCTCACATGGGTAGACAGACCATTACATAAAAATTGAGCTCTTTAGGAGAAAGCCCTGCCTCCAGCTGTTTGCTTAGAAATTCTAGGGACAATTAGGAGGCCTGCGTCTTGTGACCGTATACCCTAAGATCAAAACCCGAATTTCATTGATATCTACAGTACCAGTAAAATGTGTGGAAACTCCTACTCATTCCAGGGTTTTTCTTAATTTTTACTAATAATGAAGAGAAAACTATGAAATAACACATGGAATGATGTAGTAACCAAAAAAGTGTTTAATATATCAAAATATATTTTACGGCAGTACCAAATCAGAGAGATAGGTAGGAGCAAACCCATGTAATGCTTTGTAGGTTAGCAGTAAAACCTTGAAATTAGCCCTTGCCTTAACAGGAAGCCAGTGTAGGGAGGCTAGCACTGGAGTAATATGATCACATTTTTTGGTTCTAGTCAGGATTCTAGAAGACGTATTTAGCACTAACTGAAGTTTATTTAGTGCTTTATCCGGGTAGCCAGAAATTAGAGCATTGCAGTAGTCTAACCTAGAAGTAACAAAAGCATGGATTAATTTTTCTGCATAATTCTTGGACAGAAAGTTTCTGATTTTTGCAATGTTACGTAGATGGGAAAAGCTGTCCTTGAAACGGTCTTGATATGTTCGTCAAAAGAGAGATCAGGGTCCAGAGTAACGCCGAGGTCCTTCACAGTTTTATTTGAGACGACTGTTCAACCATTAAGATTAATTGTCAGATTTAACAGAAGATTTCTTTGTTTCTTGGGACCTAGAACAAGCATCTCTGTCCGAGTTTAAAAGTAGAAAGTTTGCAGCCATCCACTTCCTTATGTCTGAAACACAGACTTCTAGCGAGGGCAATTTTGGGGCTTCACCGTGTTTCATTGAAATGTACAGCTGTGTGTCATCCGCATAGCAGTGAAAGTTAGCATTATGTTTTCGAATGACATCCCCAAGAGGTAAAATATATAGTGAAAACAATAGGGGTCCTAAAACGGAACCTTGAGGAACACCGAAATTTACAGTTGATTTGTCAGAGGACAAACAATTCACAGAGACAAACTGATATCTTTCCGACAGATAAGATCTAAACCAGGCCAGAACTTGTCCGTGTAGACGAATTTGGGTTTCCAATCTCTCCAAAAGAATGTTGGGATCGATGGTATCAAAACCTGCACTAAGGTCTAGGAGCATGAGGACAGATGCAGAGCCTCGGTCTGATGCCATTAAAATGTAATTTACCACCTTCACAAGCAGTCTCGGTGCTATGATGCGGTCGTAAACCAGACTGAAGCATTTCGTATACATTGTTTCTCTTCGGGAAGACAGTGAGTTGCTGCGCAACAGCCTTTTTTTAAATTTGAGAGGAATGGAAGATTCTATATAGGCCGATTAGTTTTTTATATTTTCTGGGTCAAGGTTTGGCTTTTTCAAGAGAGACTTTATTACTGCCACTTTTAGTGAGTTCGGTACACATCCTGTGGATCGAGAGCCGTTTATTATGTTCAACATAGGATGGCCAAGCACAGGAAGCAGCTCTTTCAGTGGTTTAGTTGGAATAGGGTCCAGTATGGAAGGTAGTATGAAGGTTTAGAGGCCATGATTATTTTCATCATTGTGTCAAGAGATATAGTACTAAAACACTTGAGTGTCTCTCTTGATCCTAGGTCCTGGCAGAGTTGTGCAGACTCAGGACAACTGAGCTTTGAAGGAATTAGCAGATTTAAAGAGGTGTCCGTAATTTGCTTTCTAATAATATTGATCTTTTCCTCAAAGAAGCTAATTAATTTATTACTGCTGAAGTGAAAGCCATCCATACTTTGGGAATGCTGCTTTTTAGTTAGTTTTGCGACAGTATCAAAAAGACATTTCGGATTGTTCTTATTTTTCTCAATTAAGTTGGAAAAATACGATGATCGAGCATCAGTGAGGGCTCTTCGATACTGCACGGTACTATCGTTCCATGCTAGTCGGAAGACTTCCAGTTTAGTGTGGCACCATTGGATGTACTGGATGTATTGATACACCATGCAAAGTCTAATTAATAACTGCACCATGCTCAAAGGGATATTCAATGTTGGCTTTCTTTTACCCATCTACCAATAGGTTTCCTTATTTTTTAAAGTCCATGCAACCTATTATGCACATTTGTTTTCATTAACTTATTTAGACTTGCCAAAACAAAAGGTTTGAAGACTTATTGACTCCAGACATTTCAACTTTGTAAACATTTATAAAAACATAATTCCACTTTGACATTATGGGGTATTGTGTGTAGATCAGTGACACACATTCAGGCTGTAACACAAAATGTGGAAAAAGTCAAGGGGTGTGAATACTTCTGAAGGCACTGTATATGGCCTGCACTACACGCATATGGCAATAATCAGATGTTTGTGTTCATTCAGGTTACCGTTATCATTTGCACACATACACAGCAAATTCTCCAGTGTTACATCAACACTGAGAATGTTAAATGTAACATTGGTCCAGTGTCTATTAAGGTCCACACTTTCAATGTTAAATTAACACACTGCTTAGTGTAAGGACTTATTTGCATATTTGCCAGAGTTCCTTGCCTTTCGAGTGAATTGGAGAGTTACCACCCATGACTGTATTTGTTAGTGACAGAGACATGATTGTTGCATTCGTCCAACTTTAGTCTTGTGGCCTTCACCAAGCAAGATCCTAAGTGAACGTTATTATTAAAATTAAATGATTTAATGCAATACATCACATATTTCATAAGGCCTTATTTTGAGTATCTAGTTTGTTTTACCTTAACACGGTGGCCTGAAACTCATAATTTACTGGCAATATCACGCCCTTTACAGCGCTCAACTTCGCTGGTCTATTAATCACTGGTCCTGGCACCATCATTACGCACACCTGGACCTCATTATCACCTTGGTTACTCTCCCTTTATTTAGCCCTCAGTAGCCTCAGGCATCAGGCAGTATTGTTTTTTTCTCATTCAGTACGCTGCGCCTGTTTTGTTAATCTGTCTATTATTATTAAACTTCGCATCTGCACTCTCTTCCTGGCTCCCAATGATAAACCTACAAATTACATTATGTTGGCTTGCAAAGTGATGTGTAATTCTTATTGGAATCCAGCCGTAGTGGCGATATCCAACATTAGACATTTTGAATGCCAGGTTGGTCAAAATGACTGCTGGGTTGGAGGACAAAGTTATGAGACTACCTAAATCATTTAAACTGGGACAACCATTTGAGTAATGGGTGCAACAAGTCCAAGTAACAGATTGAATTAGTTTAGAAAAATGTGTTATTTATATTTGAATAGCATAACATTAATTATTCAATCAATGTATATGCAAAAACATAGATAATGAAACAAACAAAAATCAACCTGCAGTAGAGCATTCTGGGAAATATGAAAACAGTAGGTGTGGTTTTGGTTTTACACTGGTTATTACAACTGACACTGGGGTTCTTTTACACCAATTTAACACATTAACTTAAAAAATTAATCAACACTGGAAATGATACCAAAATAATCAACAATAGGTAAAACTGGCCAATTGGCTGTGTATTTTTTTAATTTTACCTTCATTTAACTAGGCAAGTCAGTTAAGAACGACAGATTTGTACCTTGTCAGCTAGGGGGTTTGAACTTGCAACCTTCCGGTTACTAGTCCAACGCTCTAACCACTAGGCTACCCTGCCATGATCTGGAGGACTACACTTGGTGGCATGCTCTGTGGAGGGGATGATTACTAATGCTACTTGAATATGTATGGCCTAAGGCCTCTTAAATATCTGATCTTGTGTCCAGCACTTATGGTCCTGGTACCAACAGCCATGATGAAGAGGAGTGTGCGCTAACAGGAATACCAATAATTGTACTTGTACTATAAATATGTAAAATGGTGTCATGGAGATGTATTGGCATGTTTCTCAACATCTGTTTGCTGGTTTTAATGACACTCTCTTAGCTTTGGCTCAGGGTCTTCAAATGGGACCTTCCCTACAGTACATGGTCAAAGGTAGTGCACTATATAGGGAAGAGTGCCATTTGGGCTATTTTTTTTATTTCACCTTTATTTAACCAGGTAGGCTAGTTGAGAACAAGTTCTCATTTACAACTGCGACCTGGTCAAGATAAAGCATAGCAGTGTGAACAGACACCACAGTTACACATGGGATAAACAATAAACAAGTCAATGACACAGTAGAAAAAAGAAAAAAAGAGTCTATATACATTGTGTTGAAAAGGCATGAGGTAGGCGAATAATTACAATTTTGCAGATTAACACTGGAGTGATAAATGATCAGATGGTCATGTGCAGGTAGAGATACTGGTGTGCAAAAGAGCAGAAAAGTAAATGAATAAAAACAGTATGGGGATGAGATAGGTAAATTGGGTGGGCTATTTACCGATGGACTATGTACAGCTGCAGCGATCGGTTAGCTGCTCAGATAGTAGATGTTTAAATTTGGTGAGGGAAATAAAAGTCTCCAATTTCAGCGATTTTTGCAATTAGTTCCAGTCACAGGCAGCAGAGAACTGGAAGGAAAGGCGGCGAAATGAGGTGTTGGCTTTAGGGATGATCAGTGAGATACACCTGCTGGAGCGCGTGCTACGGGTGGGTGTTGCCATCTAGCACCTAGCATGGACTTGTAGATGACCTGGAGCCAGTGGGTCTGGCGACGAATATGTAGTGAGGGCCAGCAGACTAGAGCATACAGGTCGCAGTGGTGGGCGGTATAAGGTGCTTTAGTAACAAAACGGATGGCACTGTGATAAACTGCATCCAGTTTGCTGAGTAGAGTATTGGAAGCTATTTTGTAGATGACGTCGCCAAAGTCGAGGATCGGTAGGATAGTCAGTTTTACTAGGGTAAGTTTGGCGGCGTGAGTGAAGAAGGCTTTGTTGCGGAATAGAAAGCCGACTCTAGATTCGATATTAGATTGGAGATATTTGATATGAGTCTGGAAGTAGAGTTTACAGTCTAGCCAGACACCTAGGTACTTATACAGTGGGGCAAAAAAGTATTTAGTCAGCCACCAATTGTGCAAGTTCTCCCACTTAAAAAGATGAGAGTTCTTGTAAGTTTCTCATAGTTGAATTGTACCTATGACAGACAAAATGAGAAGAAAAAAAAATCCAGAAAATCACATTGTAGGATTTTTAATGAATTTACTTGCAAATTATGGTGGAAACTAAGTATTTGGTCAATAACAACAGTTTCTCAATACTTTGTTATATACCCTTTGTTGGCAATGACAGAGGTGAAGACTTACAGAAAACGTTTGACAAGGTTCACACACTGTTGCTGGTATTTTGGCCCATTCCTCCATGCAGATCTCCTCTAGAGCAGTGATGTTTTGGGGCTGTTGCTGGGCAACACGGACTTTCAACTCCCTCCAAAGATTTTCTATTGGGTTGAGATCTGGAGACTGGCTAGGCCACTCCAGGACCTTGAAATTCTTCTTACGAACCACTCCTTCGTTGCCCGGGCGGTGTGTTTGGGATCATTGTCATGCTGAAAGACCCAGCCACATTTCATCTTCAATGCCCTTGCTGATGGAAGGAGGTTCACTCAAAATCTCACGATACATGGCCCCATTCATTCTTTCCTTTACACGGATCAGTCGTCCTGGTCCCTTTGCAGAAAAACAGCCCCAACGCATGATGTTTCCACCCACATGCTTCACAGTAGGTATGGTGTTCTTTGGATGCAACTCAGCATTCTTTGTCCTCCAAACACGAAACACGAGTTGAGTTTTTACCAAAAAGTTATTTTGGTTTCATATGACCATATGACATTCTCCCAATCTTCTTCTGGATCATTCAAATGCTCTCTAGCAAACTTCAGACGGGCCTGGACATGTACTGGCTTAAGCATGGGGACACGTCTGGCACTGCAGGATTTGAGTCCCTGGCAGCGTAGTGTGTTACTGATGGTAGACAGAACAAACTCTGAAGCTAGATGGGGGGCGATCAATTCACAAATGGTGTCCAGGGCACAGCTGGGAGCTGAGGGGGGTCAGTAGCAGGCGGCAACAGTGAGAGACATTTCTGGAGAGAGTCATTTTTTAAATTAGTAGTTCGAACTGTTTGGGTATGGAACTGGAAAGTATGACAGAACTTTGCAAGCTAACTCCTCCCCCTCTGGCAGTTTTATCTTGACGGAAAATGTTATAGTTGGGTATGGAAATCTCAGAATTTTTGGTGGCCTTCCTAAGCCAGATTCAGACACGGCAAGGACATCTGGGTTGGCAGGGTGTGCTAAAGCAGTGAGTAAAACAAACTTAGGGAGGAGGCTTCTGATGTTGACATGCATGAAACCACGGCTTTTTCGATCACAGACGTCAACAAATGAGGGTGCCTGGGGACCTGCAGAGCCCGGGTTTACCCCCACATCACCCGCGGAACAGAGGAGGAGTAGTATGAGGGTGCTGCTAAAGGCTATCAAAACTGGTCGCCTAGAAAGTTGGGGACAAAGACGTTAGCCACTATAGCCAATCGGTAGCAGCGGTGATCCGGTGCCGAGGTCCAGAGTTTACAGCAAGGATCCGGTGGAGTATTGGGCTCTAGGCGGATCACCGCTGCAGGTGAACAGCTGAGTAGGCCGGGAGGTGGGCCTCAGGGATAGCGTCGGTGCAGGGTGCCACGGTGAGCTAGCTAGCTGTAAGCTAGCTGTGAAGATCAGAAGTAGTGGTCCAGAGATTACGGCAGGAATCCGGTGTTGTTGTGGAGAGACAGTCCGATACTGGTAGACTGGCGAGTATTATCCAGGCTAAGAACAGGACTGGTATCTGTGCAGAAGGTAAAAGCCGATAGTAGTGGCTAACAATGACCGAATAGCTAATTAGCTGGTTACCTTCTGGAGGTTCTTGAATGTGTTCTAAAATTAAAAATACATTGGGTGAGGCAGGTTACCGGAAGGTATAATCAAATTAAAAATCGAAAAGAGATTGAAAATGAAAATAAAATTGAAATATATATACAAAAAACACATCTTGGACTTATATTCAGGGACTTCGAGGATCCAGGGCCCAGTGGTGGAAAAGTACCCAATTGTCATACTTGAGTGAAAGTAAAGATACCTTAATAGAAAATGACTCAAGTAAAAATGAAAGTCACCCAGTAAAATACTGTAACGATGTACACTGAGAGTCAGGATGCAAGTTCAGGGAGTGAATAAGTTTAACAAATAAATGAACAAAACAAGAACCACAAACAGCTCACCGACATGAAACAGCAACAATGACGACTGGAGAAGAAACCAAAGGGAGTGACATATAAAGGGCAGGTAATCAAGGAGGTGATGGAGTCCAGGTGAGTGTCATTATATGCGTACCGCTTGTGACAGGTGTGCGACCTAATGAGCAGCCTGGTGACCTTGAGGCCGGAGAGGGAGCACACGTGACAAATGCTACTTGAGCAAAAGTTAAAGTATTTGGTTATAAATATACTTCAGTATCAAAAGTAAATACTTAAGTATCAAAAGTTAAAAAATCCCTTCAGTTTTTTCTGATTTTTTAGGCACTATCTTTGAAACTATAGGCTATTTTTGCAAAACTTCACACACTAATCACAAAGCCTTACACCAAACCAGCCAAACATTTTACATTTCTTGCAAAACTCTTCAAACTCTTAAAAAAAAGTGTTTTTGCGTCATTACGGTACACACAAACCATCATTTGAATATGCACATGAAGCACCAACTACGTACTGATCGTATCAATGAAAAACACTTGTGGCTTTTTCTTTTTCTGTGTGCAGGGCATAGCAGTTCGCAATAAAGTTGTGTCATACATGTAGTATACACACAGGAATCCAAATGTGTAAAGTATGGATGTGTATTCTGAACATAACATACTAGCAATTCAAATAAGGGTACATTCTTTAAATATTTTTTTGCGCAAAATCTTCTAACACTCCTCAAACAACGAAAGCACAGTAGAAAAAAATAAACATTTTGTTCTAGATAAAAAGAACAGAAAAAAAATGTGGCTTCATCTTGCCTTCTTTATGGGTCTGGCCATAAGACTTCATCCATATCACATGCGATGTTGTCTTGAGCTAGGCAGCGTGGAAAGTATCACCTGGAGTGCCGTATCCAGGCCTGGCATGACCCCTGATTGATGTCTCCACAAGCATGGTCAACCACAGTCATTCTGATTTCATCAGTTATTGTGTTCTGACTCCCCTTCCTCTTCCCCGTCCTCGCCTTCTCTCCCGTCCTACTTCACCTCTTCCTTATCCTCCTCCTCCTCCTCCTCTTACTTCTTCACCTCCTCATCCTCCTCTTCCTCCTCTAGTTCTCACCCTTCTTACCCCTTCTTACGTCCAATATTGGCCTCCATTGCGGTCCAAACCGAATGTTTACCTGTGGCCTATATATAGTGCTCAAGCTCTGATTTGTAATTTAAGTCATTATCTAAGTGTTTTCACATGTGTCAATGTGAAAAGGCAATTGGTGAAATAATGTTACAATGTAGAGACCAATGTTTACAGTTTTGCTAGAAGTGTGTTATAAAGTTATAAACTGAGTGTAAAGCAGAGAACATGCATTCAGTTTGGCATACTTGGTAAATGCATTGGCTACAAGTGTTAATGGTTTCAGAGATAGTGCTTCAAAAAGATATCCGCCATATTGTGCAGTCAACAGAAGTTAGAAATAACATTATAAATATTCACTTACCTTTGATCTTCATCAGAATGCACTCCCAGAAATCCCAGTTCCACAATAAATGTTTGATTTGTTCGATAAAGTTAATCATTTATGTCCAAATAGCTCCTTTTGTTAGGGTGTTTGGTAAAAAAATCCAAACGCACGTGCAAGTCCAGCCGAAAGATCGGACAAAAAGTCCAAAATGTTATATTACAGGTCATAGAAACATGTCAAACGAAGTATAGAATTAATCTTTATGATGTTTTTATCATAAATCTTCAATAATGTTCCAACCGGAGAATTCCTTTGTCTGTAGAAAAGCAATGGAACGCAAGCTAACTTTCACATAACCGCGCATCACGAGCTCGTGGCTCTCTGCCAGACCTCTGACTCATTCCCCTCTCATTCGGCCCCACTTCACAGTAGAAGCATCAAACAAGGTTCTAAAGACTGTTGACATCTAGTGGAAGCCTTAGGAAGTGCAACATTACCAATATCCCACTGTATCTTCGATAGGCTATGAGTTGAATACCTACAAAGCTCAGATTTCCCACTTCCTGGTTGGATTTTACTCAGGTTTTCGCCTGCCATATGAGTTCTGTTATACTCAGAGACAAGATTCATACACTTTTAGAAGCTTCAGAGTGTTTTCTATCCAAATATACTAATTGTATGCATATTCTTGCTGTTATGGCTGAGTAGCAGGTAGTTTACTGTGGGCACCTTATTCATCCAAGCTACTCAATACTGCCCCGCAGTCACCAAGAAGTTAAGGGAGAGAAATGTGTGACAAAAAAACACAGAGGACAATTGAACTATACATGACCTGACCTGGTTGGAACTCTGAAAAAACTTACGACAGGAAAGAGATCCTGTCAAGGTCCCTCTAATCTCGGGAGGGAGGGAACGGTATGGAACTGCCAGCTTGGTAGTGATAAATGAGGAATGTGGACTGTGGGGAAAGATACTGTAATGGTTTTCGTCTTCCTCTTCTGAGGAGGAGTAGGAAGGATCGGACCAATGCGCAGCGTGGTAAGTGTTCCTCATATTTGATTGAAAAAACTGAACACTACACAAAATAACAACGAAGAGAAAACGAAACAGTTCTGCCAGGTGAACAGACACTAAACAGAAATTAAACACCCACAACCAAAATGGGGAAAACACGCTAACTAAGTATGATTCTCAATCAGAGACACGAACGACACCTGCCTCTGATTGAGAACCATACTAGGCCAAACACATAGAAATATAACAGCATAGAAAAAAGACCCCAACTCACTCCCTGACCAACCTAACACAAAGACATAAAAAAGGAACTAAAGTCAGAATGTGACAGATACATCCCACCTACTGATTGTGTATCTGTGTGTACGTGTAATCCCCCTACTGTTTGTGTGTCTGTGTGTGAGTGTAAGTAGGTGGACTTTAGAAAGTTTTCTAAATAAACCTTATTATTATTAAATCCAGGGTCTTACAAACCTCGGGGATTGGTCAAAGCTTAAATAATTGTTAGTTATAATCATTGGGATGGAAAATTATCGTGACAGTTCCCATGTCCTAATATGAAATTAAACTTAGTGCAAGGAAATTAGATAACGGTGGCTAAATGCCAGAGGGGATGCGTCATTAAGAGGAGTTACTATGGGTGTGACGTAAAGAGAAATAATGTATAAAACGTGTGTGCCAAGACTGGAAAGGCAGTTGTACTCATGAACCTGCTCGGCTTTTGTTATGTTGTAATAAATGTCTATTTGAACTCACAGGCTCCGGTATTTGTGAAATATGATTGACAAATATTTCCACGACATAAATGACGATCTAGCCAGGAGTGGGGAAAAGGGACCAGAGACGGTGAAAATCTGCAGCTGTGAATGGGCTTCCTGGATGGACTACACAAAACACAAGTGGCCACTTGTAAATACAGTAAGTCGAGTGCTTACTTATAGTAATAGAATATTTTGTGTGGTCCGCTCTAGGAACCTGTTTCAGCTGTAGGTCACCGAGTGGGTCTCTCCAAATTTGACAAACCAAATAATTATTGGGTGCTTTTGAGTTCAATGAAATGCATGCAAAATATTGGGTGAATAATAAAGCTTTTGAGGGTTGCAACCGTGAATATATAGTATAGTAATTGGTGTGTGACCAATGGAGAGGGAGAGTTGTGTGCTCCGTCTGTCTTGACTGGCTCAGTTGTGTGGGGTTATTCCTCTGATTTGTTCAGACGGTTCATCTGACCAGATGTTCAGTCTGTTTAAGGTATGACTATGTTGTCTGATTTTGTTTGGCCGGATATGTTTGATTAGACCTGTATGAGTTGCGTGCAAACGCAGCCCATTTGTCTGATTCAATAAGTCCGAGTTGGTGGGTCATTCAATTTGTCCCGCTCGCGCAATCGCTCAGCTGGGGTGGGTGATGGATCTCTTTCAGGTTCTGTCTGCCCTGCTGACTGTTCTGTTCAATCTAGTTTGGAGTGGCAACTGGTTCAACATGGTTGAATAAAATTAAAGAGCGCTTATCGTGTTGAGGAATCAACCCTGTTCTTTTGCGTATTTTGGGGTTGAATAATCCTTGTGAGAATCAAGGATAGTGTATATTAGGTAACAAAGGAGAGTTAGTCAATTGGAAAGTAAGAATTTCGACTTTGAATTGTTTAAGAATTGGCTGATGTATTTTCTACATTTGGTGAGTTACAGGTTAATCTTAAACTAATAGATGTTTAATGAGTGGGAGACAGTGGTTAGTGATAAAAATATAGTCATATTGATAAGCAGGATTGATGTAAACGTAATGAGTGTTGACAGTATGTGAACGGTAATATGTTATGCAATATTTTTGTAATTTGAAAAGCTGATGTTTCAATACAAGGTTAAATGATAAATAGAGGGATTGAGCCTTGAGATTGTAAAAAAGATTAACTGCGGTTGAAGGCAAGCAGGTAGTGGGATATTTTAAGTAGAGGCATGAGAAACATTCTTTGACAGTTTCTGATTATTGTCGCTTGGTTTTATAGTTAGGTAACACCAGTGAATTTGAGCAGGAAGTTAATGTATTCTAAAATGATAATCTGTTTTCAATACATGGAACAGTGTCCAGTAATAAAAGTAGAATGAAATGAGTATTGACTATTAAGCTGTGATAAAACAGCTCCAACTTTTTGAAGGTTCTACATTTGTTAAACAACAGTTTTATATTTTACTTAATTAATGCAACAGGTTCAATTTTCCGGATTACCAGAAAGGGGTTCTGTGATTTTTTTTATTTCAGACACTGTATTAACACTGTATTATCTATGTGTCTTGAGTAGGATTCTTGCTTCCAGGACTGATGGAAGTCCAATACAGTATGTACAGTTGAAGTCGGAAGTTTACATACATTTTAACTCAGTTTTTCACAATTCCTGACATTTAATCATAGTAAAAATTCCCTGCTTTAGGTCAGTTAGGATCACCACTTTATTTTAAGAATGTGAAATGTCAGAATAATATTAGAGAGGTTTTATCACATTCTCAGTGGGCCAGAGGTTTACATGCACTCAATTAGTATTTAGTAGCTTTGCCTTTCAATTGTTTAACTTGGGTCAAATGTTTCGGGTAGCCTTCCACAAGCTTCCCACAATAAGTTGGGTGAATTCTGGCCCATTCCTCCTGACAGAGCTGGTGTAACTGAGTCAGGTTTGTAGGCCTCCTTGCTCGTACACGCTTTTTCAGTTCTGCCCACACATTTTCTATAGGATTGAGGTCAGGGCTTTGTGATGGCCACTCCAAAACTTTGACTTTGTTGTCATTAAGCCATTTTGCCACAACTTTGGAAGTATACTTGGGGTCATTGTCCATTTGCAACCAAGCTTTAATTTCCTGACTGGTGTCTTGAGATATTGCTTCAATATATCCACACAATTGTTCCCCCTCATGATGCCATCTATTTTGTGAATTGCACCAGTCCCTCCTGCAGCAAAGCACCCCCACAACATGATGCTGCCACCCTCGTGCTTCACGGTTGGGATGGTGTTCTTCGGCTTGCAAGCCTCTCCTTTTTCTCCAAACATAACAATGGCCAATATGGCCAAACAGTTCTATTTTTGTTTCATCAGACCAGAGGACATTTCTCCAAAAATACAATATTTGTCCTCATGTGCAGTTGCAAACTGTAGTCTGGCTTTTTATGGCTCTTTTGGGGCAGTGGCTTCTTCCTTGCTGAGCAGCCTTTCAGGTTATGTCAATATAGGACTTGTTTTACTGTGGATATAGATAATTTTGTACCTGTTTCCTCCAGCATCTTCACAAGGTCCTTTGCTGTTGTTCTGGGTTTGATTTGCACTTTTCGCACCAAAGTACGTTCATGTCTAGTTTACAGAACGCGTCTCCTTCCTGAGCGGTATGACGACTGTGGGGTCCCACAGTGTTTATTCTTGCATACTATTGTTTGTACAGATGAACGTTGTACCTTCAGGCATTTTGAAATTGCTCCCAAGGATGAACCAGACTTGTGGAGGTCTCCAATCTTTTTTTCTGAGGTCTTGGCTGATTTATTTTGATTTTCCCATGATGTCAAGCAAAGAGGCACTGAGTTTGAAGGTAGGCCTTGAAATACATCCACAGGTACACCTCCAATTGACTCAAATGATGTCAATTAGCCTATCAGAAGCTACGAAAGCCATGACATCATTTTCTGGAATTTTCCAAGCTGTTTAAAGGCACAGTCAACTTAGTGTATGTAAACGTCTGATCCACTGGAATTGTGATACAGTGAATTATACGTGAAATAATCTGTCTGTAAACAATTGTTGGAAAAATTACTTGTGTCATGCACAAAGTACATGTCCTAACCGACTTGCCAAAACTATAGTTTGTTAATAAGAAATTTGTGGAGTGGTTGAAAAACGAGTTTTAAGGACTTTTTAAGGACTCCAACCTAAGTTGTATGTAAACTTCCGACTTCAACTGTATTTTTCCGATTTGGTCCTGCCATACATACCTACACGTACACTACGGTCACAAGACGCAGGCCTCCTTTCTGTCTCTAGCATTTCTAAGCAAACAGCTGGAGGCAGGGCTGTCTCCTATAGAGCTCCATTTTTACGGAATGGTCTGCCTATCCATGTGAGAGACGCAGACTCGTTCTCAATCTTTACGTTTTTATTGAAGACTCATCTCTTCAGTAGGTCCTATGATTGAGTGTAGTCTGGCCCAGGAATGTGAAGGTGAACTGAAAGGCACTGGAGCAACAAACCGCCCTTGCTGTCTCTGCCTGGCCGGTTCCCCTCTCTCCACTCGGAGAGTCACAAACCCTATTACAGGGGCTGACTCACTGGCTTACTGGTGCTCCTCCATGCCGTCCCTAGGAGGGGTGCGTCCCTTGAGTGGGTTGAGTCACTGACGTGATCTTCCTGTTTAGATTGGCGGATTGGCGGATTGCCCCCCCTTGGTTTGTACCGTGGCGGAGATCATCGTGGGCCATACTCGGCCTTGTCTCAGGATGGTAAGTTGGTGGTTGAAGGTATACCTCTAGTGATGTGGGGCTGTGCTTTGGCAAAGTGGGTGGGGTTATATCCTGACTGTTTGGCTCTGTCCGGGGTATCGTCGGACGGGTCCACAGTGTCTCCCGACCCCTCCTGTCTCAGCCTCCATTTATACTGCAGTAGTTTGTTACAGGGTGCTAGGGTCAGTCTGTTATATCTGGAGTATTTCTCCTGTCATATCCGGTGTCCTGTGTGAATGTCAGTATGCTCTCTCTAATTTTCTCTCTTTCTCTTTTTCTTTCTCTCTCTCTCGGGGAGGACCTGAGACCTAGGACCATGCCTCAGGACTACCTGGCCTGATGACTCCTTGCTGTCCCCAGTCCACCTGGCCGTGCTACTCCTGCGGCTATGGAACCCTGACCTGTTCACCGGACGTGCTACCTGTTCCAGACCTGCTGTTTTCAACTCTCTAGAGACAGCAGGAGCGGAAGAGATACTCTGAATGATCGGCTATGAAAAGCCAACTGACATTTACTCCTGAGGTGCTGACCTGTTACACCCTCGACAACCACTGTGATTATTATTATTTGACCCTGCTGGTCATCTATAAACATTTGAACATCTTGGCCATGTTCTGTTATAATCTCCACCCGGCACAGCCAGAAGAGGACCTGCCACTCCTCATAGCTTGGTTCCTTTCTAGGTTTCTTCCTAGGTTCTGGCCTTTCTAGGGAGTTTTTCCTAGCCATCGTGCTTCTACACCTGCATTGCTTGCTGTTTGGGGTTTTAGGCTGGGTTTCTGTACAGCACTTTGTGACATCAGCTGATGTAAGAAGGGCTTTATAAATACATTTGATTGATTGATACAGACTCTGCATTGACCGCTTTGGGAGAACAAGTACAGGCCACTTGCAAAATTACATGGCAGAACAGGCAAGCTTTAAATTGGCTCTTGGCAGAGAAAGGTAGAGTTTGTGTTATGTTTGGAGATGAACGCTGCACCTTCATCCCCAATAACACTGCCCCAGATGGTTCATTACTAAGGCAATGACCAAGCTGAAAGGACTACGACAGGAATTAAAGGACAATGCTGGACATGATTCCCATGCCTGGGACTGGTTGGACTCAATCCTGGAAAAATGGGGTGCAATGTTTACAAAAATGGCAATCGTGATAGGCAAAGCACTAGTGTATTAGTGTATTTTACCTTTACTGAAATCTCTCCTCATTCAAACCCCAGAAAAACAGATGACTGTACAAACTGTCATCACCAACCCATTTGTGGAGGTGTACCCTGTTCTTGGAGCTCCTGAACAATACACTTACAAAAGTGGAAAATGCCTATGGGGTAGCTCCAGGGGGAGGATGGGGTTGTCGTACCTATCAAGAACAACATAAATTGTTATGTTGTTCATTCCGGACTATGTCGTGGATAATAAGGATCCTAATCCTGATCACAGGATTCAACCAATATAAGTGGTGCTCAAAAGACTGAAGAGAAGGAGATAGACATTATCATCATATTGAATCTTTGACTGCATTGTATCATAGGGGTGATTGCCCACTGTGTTGTGATAAAGAGCGTGTTTAGTGAATATGTATGATACTATAAATGAAGTTAGACCTTCTGTTTATATGAACTCCTAGACATGTAAGTGACATAGGGTTTTCTGGTTACGAGAATCCACAGACCATGCCCTTAATCCTCTAACAGGTTTTTTCATTATTGACCTAATAGTTGTTAGAAAGGTGTCTGTGTTTAGGTGTCATATTCAGAACGACATAAGGGTTGATGAGGTTTGGTTTAGTATTTTTGATTTTAATTGATTTTATTTTATTTTACATAACTGAAACTCTCGTTTAAGGCTGAGATATGCATGCATATGCTTTTATACTGTATGTTGAAGGATACATAGGCTGAGGAGGAATCTTGAACTTCTTTCAGGCTCTGTGAGGGGACTTGTGTCAGTGTGGGGCTTTTTAGCCCCAGAGGAGGGATATATTGGTAATTTTCCAGTACATATGTGGCAATTATTTAATTCAGGAGCCAGTAAACTAGTGCACTCTATATGTGCTCTGGGTCATTAGACATGCACCTGTCTGGGGTTGGACACGACTGGATATTCCTGTAACTGTGTTATGGCCTACTATGTACTGTTGCTATGGTTACACCTCTTGGGGTTTTCCAGAACATGGGTGTCCCTTTCAGAGGAGTTAGCAGGATGACATGTCTGGTTATTTTTGTAAAGTACCAAGGACTGTGGCTAGGGTCCTACCTGTCTTAGTCGAGAACGGGTCTGTCTATTTCTGTGGCTCTACGGGTTCCATGTCCTAATATGAAACTTAGTGCAAGGCAATAAGATAATGGTGGCTAAATGCCAGAGGGGATGAGTCATTAAGAGGAGTTACTATGAGTGTGACGTAAGGAGGAATAATGTATAAAAACATGTGTGCCAAGCCTGGAAAGGCAATTGTATTCATGAACCAGCTCGGCTTTTGTTATGCTGTAATAAAATTATATTTGAACTCACAGGCTCTGGAATTTGTGAAATATGATTGACCGAATATTTCCACGACACCGCCTGTCCAAACTGAGCAGCAATTGAGGTAAAGGGCCTTGGTCAGGGAGGTGACCAAGAACCCAATGGTCACTCGGACAGAGCTTCAGAGTTCATCTGTTGAGATGGGTGAACTTTCCAGAAGGACAACCATCTCTGCAGCACTCCACCAATCAGACCTTTGTGGTAGTGGCCAGACGGAAGCCACTCCACTGTAAAAGGCACATGACAGCGTGCTTGGAGTTTGCCAAAAGGCACCTGAAGACTCTCAGACCATGAGAAACAAGATTCTCTGGTCTGATGAAACCAAGATTGAACTCTTTGTCCTGAATGCCAAGCTGGAGAAAACCTGGCACCATCCCTACGGTGAAGCATGGTGGTGGCAGCATCATGCTGTGGGAATGTTTTTCAGCGGCAGGGACTGAGAGACCAGTCAGGATCGAGGCAAAGATGAACGGAGCAAAGTACAGAGAGATCCTTGAGGAAAACATACTCCAGAGCGCTCAGGACCTCAGACTGGGGTGACGGTTCATCTTCCAACAGGACAACGACCCTAAGTACACACCCAAGACAACGCAGGAGTGGCTTCGGGACAAGTCTCTGAATGTCCTTGAGTGGCCCAGCCAGAGCCCAGACTTGAACCCCAGATCGAACATCTCTGGATAGACCTAAAAATAGCTGTGCAGCAACGCTCCCCATCCAATCTAACAGAGCTTGAGAGGATCTGCAGAGAAGAATGGGAGAAACTCCCCAAATACAGGTATGCCAAGCTTGTAACGTCATATCCAAGAAGACTCAAGGCTGCAATCACAGCCAAAGGTGCTTCAAAAGTACTGAGTAAAGGGTCTGAATACTTATGTATATGTCATATTTCCGTTTTTAAAAATATAAATTAGCAAACATTTCTAACCTGTATTTGCTTTGCCATTGTGTGTAGATTGATGGGGGGGAACAATTTTATCAATTTCATGATAAGGCTGTAACCTAACAATATGTGAAAAAGGTCAAGGGGTCTGAATTAGAGGTCGGCCGATTAATCGGCATGGCCGATTAATTAGGGCCGATTTCAAGTTTTCATATCAATCGGTAATCAGCATTTTTGGACGCCGATTATGGCCGATTACATTGCACTCCATGAGGAGACTGCGTGGCAGCCTGACCACTTGTTACGTGAGTGCAGCAAGGAGCCAATGTAAGTTGCTAGCTAGCATTAAACTAATCTTATAAAAAACAATCAATCTTCACATAATCACTAGTTAACTACACATGGTTGATGATATTACTAGTTTATCTAGCGTGTCCTGCTTTGCATATAATCAATGCGGTGCATGTTAATTTATCATCGAATCACAGCCTACTTCGACAAACGGGGGATGATTTATCAAGCGCATTTGCGAAAAAAGCACTGTCTTTGCAACAATGTGTACCTAACCATAAACATCCATGCCTTTCTTAAAATCAATACACAAGTATATTTTTTTAAATCTGCATATTTAGTTAATATTGCCTGCTAACATTAATTTATTTTAACTATGGAAATCATGTCACTTCTCTTGCGTTCTGTGCAAGCAGAGTCAGGGTATATGCAGCAGTTTGGGCCGCCTGGCTCGTTGCAAACTGTGTGAAGACCATTTCTTACTAACAAAGACTAATTAATTTGCCAGAATTTTACGTAATTATGACAACATTGAAGGTTGTGCAATGTAACTGCAATAGTTAGACTTAGGGATGCCACCTGTTCGATAACATGGAAATGTCACGTTCGTCATAACGAGGAGACCAAGGCGCAGCGTGATAAGAATACATTCTTCTTTATTTACAAAGAACACTAAACAAACTAACAAAATAACAAAACGACTGTGAAGCTATTAGACACACGTGCTGACAGGCAACTACACATAGACAATAACCCACCAAACCAAAATGGAAAATGGCAACCTAAATAGGACCCCCAATCAGAGACAACGATAAACTGATTGTCTCTGATTGTGAACCAATTCAGGCCACCATAAACCTACATTTACCTAGACATACCAAAACCCCATAGATATACAAAAACCCTAGACAAGACAAAACACACATACCACCCTCGTCACACCTGACCTAACCAAAATAATAAAGAAAACTAAGGTCGGGGCGTGACAGGAACGGTTCCATATTTCACTGAAAGAATACATTTTTGTTTTCAAAATTATATTTCCCGGATTTGACGATATTAATAACCTAAGGCTCGTATTTCTCTGTGTTTATATTATAATTAAGTCTATGATTTGATATTTACTAGAGCAGTCTGACTGAGCGGTGGTAGGCAGCAGCAGGCTCGTACGGATTCATTCAAACAGCACTTTCCTGCGTTTGCCAGCAGCTCTTCGCTGTGATTCAAGCATTGCGCTGTTTCTGACTTCAAGCCTATCAACTCCCGAGATTAGGCTGGCAATACTATAGGGCCTATAAGAACATTGAATAGTCAAAGCTATATGAAATGCAAATGGTATAGAGAGAAATACTCCTATAATTCCTATAATAACTACAACCTAAAACTTCTTAACTGGGAATATTGAAGAAAGGAACCACCAGCTTTCATATGTTCTCATGTTCTGAGCAAGGAACGTAAATGTTAGCTTTTTTACATGGCACATATTGCACATTTACTTTCCTCCCCAACACTGTGTTTTTGCATTATTTCAACAAAATTGAACACGTTTCATTATTTATTTGAGACTAAATAGATTTTATTTATGTATTAAGTTAAAATAAAAGTGTTCATTCAGTATTGTTGTAATTGTCATTATTACAAATATATATATAGTATATATAAAATCGGCTGATTTAATCGTTATCAGCTTTTTTTTGGTCCTCCAATAATCGGGATCGTATCAGCGTTGAAAAATCATAATCGGTCGACCTCTAGTCTGAATACTTTCCGAAGGCACAGTGTGAATAGTGTGTAAATTGTATTTTGTTGTCTCTTGGTGCTTTTCCAATATACACAGAGTATACCAAAGATTAGGAACACCTTCCTAATATTGAGTTGCACCCCCCACCCTTTTGCCCTCAGACAGCCACAATTCGTCTGGACATGGACTTTACAAAGTGTCGAAAGCGTTCCACAGGGATGCTGGCCCATGTTGACTCCAATGCTTCCCACATTTGTGTCAAGTTGGCTGGATGTCCTTTGGGTGGTTTTCTTAAATTCTTGATACACAGGAAACTTGAGCGTGAAAAACCTAGCAGCGCTTGTTGTGGTTAATTTCTTTGTCTCTCCTCATTTGATATTAAACTTATCACACAAGTCAGAGGTATACATAAACTAAATCTTTAATCACTTATTAATAAGGAAGCAGGTCAATACAACGCACACAAAAAAGTGAATAGATTGAGTGCTCTACGATAATGATGGCTGGTCATGGCTGGTTGACAATTCACGATCAAATTATTCGTTGAGAGCCCAGAGAAAAAAGTACAAAAGTATTTTATAGCCAAGATACACCCCTTTCAACATACATGACGAACAACGTTGTGTATGTTGAATGACCCATATAGAATGGGTCACAAGGTTAAAATGTGTATGAAAGATACCTATTATACATAGCAGACAGTATCTGCTGTGTCAACAGTTTTCATTGTATAGAGACCAGTGTCTGGCCCGCCGACTCCAAACTGGAACCATCTCTCCCTGGTACGGTATAGAACAGAAACATTAACTCATGCTCTGGAATGCTCTTTAGGTTTTACCACCCAAAAGACATTGTAAATCTCCTGTCAGTGTTATCTCCCAGAGGCCCATCCTCAGTAGAACACACACACAATAGTTATAAGAACCTTCTATTCTGTTGCATAAAACAAACATTTGATGCAATAAAATAATTATAACATAGTATTGCAATTTTGCTCTCACACGCTGCAGTTCTTGACACAAACCGGTGCGCCTGGCACGTACTACCATACCTTGTTCAAAGGCACTTACGTCTTTTGTCTTGCCCATTCACAATCTGAATGGCACACATACAAAATCCATGTCTCAATTGTCTCAAGGCTTCCTTCCTTCTCTCCTCCCCTTCATCTACACTATTGAAGTGGATTTAACAAGTGACAGCAATAAGGGATCATAGCTTTCACCTGGATTCACCTGGTCAGTCTGTCATGGAAAGAGCAGGTGTTCTTAATGTTTTGTATACTCAGTGTATAACTCTTATTTTTTTATATATTTTCTTTATGTTCATTTATTTATTTAATGTCCTCTACTATAACTGTTCTGTACTTTGTAATGTATTTGTACCTTTTATGTGGACCCAAGGAAGAGTAGCTGCTGCATGTGCAGTAGCTAATGGGCATCCTAATAAACTAAACTAAACATTGCCTCACTTGAAGCCTGACCTAAAGTTAATGTGCTTTTGAGTGACAAGCCTACATCTCACGATGTGAAATTAACTCTTCACTGTGAGAACAAAGAACAAGGCCTTTCTTCCATAGAAAAAAGCATTACAGACAGCCCTCACATAACCATGAAGCATCCGTCATGACCTTACAGAGATGCTCAGTGTTGAGGTTCAGCTTTCTGTGGCAACAGGAATGGCTTAATTCATCCTCAACATGGTGCTTCATTCTTTCCCTGCAGTTACGCAAAAACACTGTCTTCCATCCTCTGTACAACGGTCAATTATTTACGTAAAGACAGTGCATTGTTAAAGAGTGTCCCCAAGAGGCGGTACATTGAAGTACAGCTTCCTGACATTATAGGAAGTGACTTAAACAGGGGTCATATGGCGTTTTCAAAAGGTTAAAAAGGTTGAACCTTCCCAAATTTGACATATTTGTGACCCGGGACCGTCATGACCTGACATATGAAATTTGAAGTCAATCGACCCAAAGCCTTTTTTGACCTCCATTGGACACAATGATCTTGCAGTTAGAAGCTAACAGCCTTGTTAGAATGAATTCTGAAGAGGGTACTGGTCCATTTTTTTTTAGATTGGCTGTCTGTGTCTGCCTGTTTGCCTGTGTGTCTCTCTGTCTGCCTACCTGCCTGCATGCGCCTTCCTGTCTGCATATGCCTGTCTGCCTGCCTGTCTGTTTGCGTGTCTGAGTTTTTCCCCAATTTCCCCATTGCAGCTGTATCACCAACTTCTTTGCCTTGAATGCAATGCATTGACTTATGCGTCAATGTTCTTGACACATATTTATGAGTCAATAGCCTGTCTGTGGAGGTTGGAGAGAGAGGAGGGAGCGAGAGATGGGAAGAGGGGGAGGGAAAGAGAATGAGAGAGATAATGGAGGGGGGAGAGAGAGAAGAGGGAGAGTGAGGGAGCGAGAAAGGGAGAGGGTGAAGGAGGGAGGGAGGAGAGAGAGGAGAGAGGGGAGAGAGAGTCTACATGTCTGTCTGTCTGTCTGTCTGTCTGTCCGTCCGTCCGTCCGTCCGTCCCGGGAGAAGTGAGTGAGAGAAGAGGGAGAGAGAGAAGGGGGAGAATGAGGAAAGGGAGAGGGTGAAGGAGGGAGGGGGAGAGAGAGAGTCAACTCTCTCTCCAACCTCCACAGAGAGAGGAGAGAGAAGGAGAAGGTGAGGGAGGGAGGGGGAAAGAGAGGAAGAAGGGGAGAGAGAGAAAGAGAGGAGCGAGACAGAAAGAGAGAGATATGAGGGGGGAGGGAGAGGTTGGAGGTGGTAAAAGAAGGGGGAGGGAGAGAAAATAAGAGAAAGGGGGATAAAGATGAGGTTGAGAGAGATAGAGGAGGCAAAGAGAAGGAGGGAGGGAGAGAGAAGAGAGATGGGGAAAAGGGGGATGCCTCTGTCTGTGAGTCTCATCTTTTCCCATTGACTGGAATGTATTGGCATAAGCTTCAATTGGTTCATCACTCATCTTTTCCCCACTGACTGCTATGTATTAACATAAGTGTCAACCTTGTGACACTCATCTTTCCCATTAACTGCCATGTATTGACATAAGCATAAACCCTTTGACACTCATCTATTGCCATTGAATGCAATGTAAGCTTAAATTTGTTCACACTCTTCTTTTCCAATTGTACTGCGATGTACTGGGATAAGTAGCATTTGGTTGAGGCATAACACCTTGCAAAAACGTGACAGCACCTGGTACATGTGCATTAGTGATGTGCGGGTTGACTCATAATCTACAGTCCCCGTGGTTATATATGCAGGGTGGGTGGGTTTAGGGGCTGCAGCGTAACCTAGTGGTTAGAGCGTTGGACTAGTAACCGGAAGGTTGCAAGTTCAAACCCCTGAGCTGACAAGGTACAAATCTGTCGTTCTGCCCCTGAACAGGCAGTTAACCCACTGTTCCTAGGCCGTCATTGAAAATAAGAATTTGTTCTTAACTGACTTGCCTAGTTAAATAAAGTTTTTAAAAAATGTAAAAAATTAAAAAGGGTCATGAAATATTGAGTGGCATGTGGGTTGATTAATGAGAAAACAATACCTTAAAAAATCTATAAATGTATCATTCTTGTGCAATCTATAGTCTACATTGAGGATTTTCTTTGTTAGTCAATCGGGCATTAGTGCGTAAGCCTAATATTTAAGGCTGTCATGACTGGCCTGTGGGGATCAGGTTACAGTGGATCACAGTTCTACAGAGATATCTCTCGCTCTCGCAGAGGGGGAGAGGTATAGGGGGATTTATGACACCCCACGCCCATTGTAAATCTTAAGGCAATAGACGAATCCTTTGTCCTTTAGTGTTGTAACGGCTTTCTTCTATCTCCTCCTCGGACGAGGAGGTGTAGCAAGGATCGGACCAAAATGCAGCGTGTAGATTGCGATCCATGTTTAACCTGTCTACGATATTGGTTCCCAATTGGGAATCAACCCTCCCACGTTCAGCTGAAACGGTGGCGCATGGAACGCAAAAATATTCTTAAAAATATTTAACCTCCACACATTAACAAGTCCAATAGCTCAAATGAAAGATAAACACCTTGTTCATCTAGCCAGCAAGTCAGATTTCTAAAATGTTTTACGGCGAAAACATAGCACATATATATGTAAAACCACCAACAGACACAGCTCATTTGAATAGCCAAAACATGCAATCAACAAACGCAGGATTAAAAAATAAATTGTTCACTAACCTTTTGAAAATCTTCATCAGATGACAGTAATATGACATGTTACACAGTACATTTTTTTTTTTTTCAATAATATGCCATTTATATCCATAAATGTCCATTTACAGTGAGTTCACGTTCAGAAATTACTCAAAAATGCCCGCAGGAAATCTAGGTAGCGCGGCAAGATAACGTAAATAGACATCATAAACTTTGACTAAATATACATGTTCTACATATAGTTAGAAAGATACACTGCTTCTTTATGCAACCGCTTTGTTAGATTTATTTTTAACGTTACAGAAATCGCACACTATTCAATATGCTGAGACGGCGCTCAGTTCCAAGCTACATTTCTACGTAATGTTGGAGTCAACAGAAACACAGATTTAAGCATAAATATTCCCTTACCTTCGATGGTCTTCGTTCAGAATGTTCTGGAAGGCTTCATACTTACCCAATATATCGTTTGGTTTCAAGTCTTGCGTCTTTGTATTAGCTACTGCTAATAACATCAGCTGAAATGCACCCAAAACGTCCTCTGGTCCGGAAAAGTTGCGCATCAAAACATCAAAATTACATATTATATGTCGACTAAACAGGTCAAACTAAGTGCAGAAGCAAGCTTTATGATGTTTTAGACACACAAAACAAACTTCAATTCAATCGGCCATCGTCTGCCCTTCTCTTGAGTGCTGGAACAAAGGAATGGCTGGGACCAATTCGCGCCCCTACGCACAGCCTATTTTCTCGTGGCACGCACTAATTTCACTAATTTCACTCCCACGGGATTTGAACGATTCAAAGCTCTACTGAAAGAGGACATCTAGCGGAAGAGATAGAAAGTCTCCCCAGAATCATAACTGGTTGGGAAGGGTGGGGGCCATGACGTCAAACTTGCTCCAACTTTCATGGCCACAAAAACTAGTTTGGAAGAATGCCTGCCCTGTGAGTTCTGCTATACTTACAGACATAATTCCAACGGTTTTAGAATCTTTAGAGTGTTTTCTATCCAATAATATTTGCATATATTAGCAATTTTTGACATATTTTTTTTTCAGTTTACTAGGGGTACCCAATCTCTCCAAAGGGGGCATATGTCTGCCATATCCTTAACAGGTTTTAATGAACAAACGTAAACATGAATTAATACAAACACTACAAAACAAAAGAACGTAATGAACGAAACGAAAACCGAAACAGCCTATACTTGTATAAACTAACAAAGACAAGAACAAGGACACTAAGGACAATCACCCAAGACAAACTCAAAGAATATGGCTGCCTAAATATGGTTCCCAATCAGAGACAACGATAAACACCTGCCTCTGATTGAGAACCACTCCAGACAGCCATAGACTGCTAGATCACCCCACTAGCTACAATCCCAATACATACACACCAAAACCCCAAGACAAAACACACCACAATACAAAAACCCCATGCCACACCCTGGCCTGACCCAATACATGAAGATAAACACAAAATACTTCGACCAGGGCGTGTTTGAGACTGGAATGTCTGTTTGGGTGATATGGAGAATCTACCTCAGAACTGTAACATGCAATAAATGGACTTTGAGACATTATACACTGCTCAAAAAAATAAAGGGAAGACTAAAATAACACATCCTAGATCTGAATAAATGAAATATTCTTATTAAATACTTTTTTCTTTACATAGTTGAATGTGCTGACAACAAAATCACACAAAAATGATCAATGGAAATCAAATTTATCAACCCATGGAGGTCTGGATTTGGAGTCACACTCAAAATTAAAGTGGAAAACCACACCACAGGCTGATCCAACTTTGATGTAATGTCCTTAAAACAAGTCAAAATGAGGCTCCGTAGTGTGTGTGGCCTCCACGTGCCTGTATGACCTCCCTACAACGCCTGGGCATGCTCCTGATGAGGTGGCGGATCGTCTCCTGAGGGATCTCCTCCCAGACCTGGACTAAAGCATCCGCCAACTCCAGGACAGTCTATGGTGAAACGTGGCGTTGGTGGATGGGAGCGAGACATGATGTCCCAGATGTGCTCAATTGGATTCAGGTCTGGGGAACGGGCGGGCCTGTCCATAGCATCAATGCCTTCCTCTTGCAGGAACTGCTGACACATTCCAGCCACATGAGGTCTAGCATTGTCTTGCATTAGGAGGAACCCAGGGCCAACCGCACCAGCATATAGTCTCACAAGGGGTCTGAGGATCTCATCTCGGTACCTAATGGCAGTCAGGCTCTGGCGAGCACATGGAGGGCTGTGTGGCCCCCCAAAGAAATGTCACCACCTGTAGAACCACTCCTTTATTGGGTGTGTCTTGCTAATTGCCACCTGATGTCTATTCCAGTTGCACAACAGCATGTGAAATTTGTCAATCAGTGTTGCTTCCTAAGTGGACAGTTTGATTTCACAGAAGTGTGATTGACTTGGAGTTACATTGTGTTGCTTAAGTGTTCCCTTTATTTTTTTGAGCAGTGTATTTCATCAGCCAAAATGGTGGTAAAAATGATAGATGGAATAATAAATGAATGTCGATTTTGTTATGTTTTTAAAAGTTAAAAGACGTTATAACAAAAACATTGTAATTTGAAGAGTTTTCATAATGTGTACGTTTACATACTTTATGTTGTGTAGAAAATATCCACGATAACACTGATTTTAGTTGTCTAAATGAGATCATAGCCATTTATAATACCTTGCCTTGTAACTAGCTACGTCACAGGGAACCCAGAGAGCATGTCATAAAGACGGGAATGCCATTCCTACCCTGGGGTATAAAACATGTGAGTTAAGAATTTACATATCCGACTAAGTTTACCACGCGCTACAGCCGAGGTTTACGACTAGTCGTGACTCTGAAACGCAACACGAGGAAGAGGACAAAGGAACCTCTTAACAATCAATGCTACGATTGAGTACTGTATCTAAGAAGGTGAATTCAAGAAGGACAAACCGGTTATTCTCTTCAAGTCATTGGTTGTCTACATAGCCCTCCTACCCAAGCTGGGAGCGTCAACACGGCTGATTCACCTCCTAAGAAGACCTCTCACAGAATGAGTGCAAGGAAACAGACAACCAAGAGAAAGGACGTTGTGACATTGTGTGGACAATCAGAGACTTACTACACACGATAACAAAAGAGACTTGCACCTGAAGACAAAATAACAAGGCGTCAGCCAAACCTTTCCCACTAAGCGGAACTCGGTCCATAAAGACATACCCAATGGAGACCTTCAACACGTAAATACATGCATTATAATTCTGACCCATAAGAGCGGCAGTTTGGGGCAAGGTGTTAGCTCTAAACTAAGCATAATCTTCAAATGTATCCATGTGTGCTTTTCTCTCGCTCTCTTTCTTTAAATCTCTAGCTTGTGTAACACGTGTCTATCATGACACAAGGCGAGACCCAGATGCAGACGGCAGATGGTTGGAGTCTTACAATATTTATTCATCCAATAGGGTAAGGCAAGAGAATAGTCGTGGACAGGCAAAAGTGTCAATACCAGTTCAGTCCAAACAGTACCAAAGGGCAGGCAGAATCAAGGTCAGGGCAGGCAGGATGATCAGGCAGGCGGGAACGTAGTCCAGAGTCAGGCAGGGGTCAAAACCGGGAAGACTATCAAAAAGAGAATAACAAAAGGAGTATGTGGAAAAACACGCTGGTTGACTTGACTAACATTCACGATGAACTGGCACAGAGGACAGGAAACACAAGGATAAATACACTGGGGAGAATAAGCGAAACCTGGAGGGGGTGGAGACAATTACAAGGACAGGTGAAACAGATCAGGGCGTGACAGTGTCATATTGTGTTAGTCTGCTAGGGACCTGTTGCCATTGTATTAAGTTCCAACCAATAACCTAGACTGTTTGTGTATTTGTATATTATGTTATCATAGTTAGTAAATAAATAATCAACTCAATTTGTGTGGTACAGAATGATTTAGTGAGACCCGCGTTTGTGCAGATTTACAAATTATGCAATGTTCAGAATGAGACTGATGAGGAATTAATTAATTAGTGACTGCTATGAAATTGATATTCTGATATTCTTTGAGTGAATTCGGGAAATGGTAACTCATTAAACAAACTTTTCCCGTGGTGCCCCAGGTTACTGAGTTAATGGTTACAGGATTAATTTAGTCACGTAATTATAAACATAGTTAATTATTCGATAAATAGCATGTCATCACATTAACAATAATACGTCACGACAGGGCCTATAACTGTACGCTCGCCAAATAGTCTGCATGCCAATCATCAAATGCTTTTGGGAACAGGCAGAAAAAAGTTCATGTCAATCCACGGAGGCAAAAAGGACAACTTCAGAGTTTAATTCAATGCGAGAAAAGCTGTGAATGGAGAGTTGAAAATATAGCGAGGGGAGGGCCAGAAAAGTAATCTTAGGGAAAGATTTGGTGAAGTGGTAAAAGAGGATGATAGCAGTACCTATGTTATGTGATGATTGTGAGATGCTTTACACAGTCACAAGACTGCATATGCTTATGGCACGTGAGGGAACCGTAGCCTACTGTTCAGATGGGTTAAATGGAAACTGAAATCTCGAAACTGACTGTAGGTCTATAACCTCTCACATAACCTTAATATTATTTCCTGCAAAATGAAGCATTTCTTGCAGAAAGAAATTATACACTACATGACCAAAAGTATGTGGACACCTGCTTGTCGATCATCTCATTCCAAAATTATGAGCAGTAGTATGGAGTTGGTTCCCCTAGGCTTTCCATTAGATGTTGGAACATTGCTGCTTCCATTCAGCAATTAGGCCTAGCTCGCAGTCGGTGTTCCAATTCATCCCAAGGGTGTTCAATGTCAGGGCTCTGTGCAGGCCAGTCAAGTTCTTCCATGTCAATCTCGACAAACCATTTCTGAAAGGGCCTTCCGCAAACTGATGCCACAAAGTTGGAAGAAGAGAATTGTCTCAAATGTTATTGTATGCTGTAACGTTAAGACTTCCCTTCACTGGAACTAGCCAGAACAATGAAAAACAGCCCCAGACCATTATTCTTCCTCCACCAAACTTTACAATTGGCACAATGCATTGGGGCAGGTATCGTTCTCCTGTCATCCTCCAAACCCAGATTCGTCAGTCGGACTGCCAAATGGTGAAGGGTGATTCATCACTCAAGAGAACGTGTTTCCACTGCTCCAAAAGCTCCCGGCGAACAGTTCTTGTGCTGACATTGCTTCCAGAGGCCGTTTGGAACTCAATCGTGAGTGTTGAAACCTAGGACAGATTATTTTTACACGCTATGCACTTCAGCACTCAGCGGTCGTGTTCTGTGAGCTTGTGTGGCCTACCACATAGCGGCTGAGCCGTTGTTGCTCCTAGACATTTCCACTTCACAATAACAGCACTTACAGTTGACTGAGGCAGCTCGAACTGACTTGTTGGAAAGGTGGCATCCTATGACGGTACCACGTTGAAAGTCACTGAGCTCTTCAGTAAGGCCATTCTACTGTCAATGTTTGTCTATGGGGATTGCATGGCTGTGTGCTCAATTGTATACACCTATCAGCAAAGGGTGTGCCTGAAATAGCCGAATCCACTAATTTGAAGGGGTGTCCATATACTTTTGTATATATAGTGTACAACAAATGTACTGTAGGCAAACGTTTGGGTGGAGAAATTTGATTGATTTATTTCAGCATCTCGAGAGAATGTGAATGCACAATTAGATACCTCATGTAGAGGTTCTATCTTTATCAACTCATAAAAGCTGATAGTATTTCAACCACATAAAATATGCATCCAAGCTGAACTGAAATCCTATCAGAAACAAGTTGAGTAGTTTTCACAGCTTTCTATTTCCTTACAACTGGTCAAACTGATTTTTTGAAATTTTTAACAGCAATATTTTGTTATTGCATTTTCTCCCCAGTCCCTAAATGTATTTGCTCTGTGAAAGAAACAGAGATGACAGAGAAAACTTAACCAATGTCAATTAGATTGAAGCATTCATTCCATCTATTTATTACATTTTTCTGGTGAGCAAGGTTTAATACAGTCTTCTAGGGCATTATATAATGGCAGAAGAGATGCTGCATGTATCTTATTATAGACAAGTTGACTAAGAAATAGTCTAACAAAATGTTGAAAATGATACGTAGAAAAATATCTAAATCAGGCAACAAAGAAATATTGCACCCCAGGCCTCAGATTTTCACTTTATCACATTTAGTCGGGCAGTTGAGGATGGTTTATTAGCAATTGCGGGCGGGTGCGGGTGAACAAACAGCTGACCACTAATCCCTCCTGCGCTGACTGAGATAACTGGATGTCAACACCCAGATACTCTCCAACTACTACAACTGACATATAGAGTGTGCTGACTTTCTGTTTCCTAGCCTGGTATGGGGGCTGTCAGTATTTAACAAGGGCATCCTCAGGAGAACCTGGGGTCCAAGCTCTGCGGGCTGCAGTGCAGGGGCCATATTCACCACTCTCTTGAACTAATCTCATCAAACAAGTTAGAAACTGTACAAAAATAAGATATGTTTCAACATGAACATTTAGACATGGCCTGTCTTCCCTATAGGCCTAGGCCTACTTTAAAATGCATCAAAATGCAAAAAATGCATTTGTTGTTCGTCTTATGTCAATCGCCCACTGGAGTTTATAGTTTACCCTTTCCTCAACTTTTTTTTACCATCACTGATGTGAATACAGAATCGTAAGTAATATTCCAATTTTATTTTTTATTATTTCACCTTTATTTAACAAGGTAGGCCAGTTGAGAACAAGTTCAAATTTACACCTGCAACCTGGCCAAGATAAAGCAAAGCAGTGCGGAAAAAAACAACACAGAATTACACATAAACAAATGTACAGTCAATGACACAAAAGAAAAGAAAAATAGAAAAATCTATGTACAGTGTGTGCAAACGTTGAAGAGTAGGGAGGTAGGCAATAAATAGGCCATAGAGATAAAAATAATTACAATTTAGCATTAATACTGGAGTGATAGATGTGCAGATTTTGATGTGCAAGTAGAGATTACCTAGCAAAGACTTATAGATGACCTGGAGTCAGTGGGTTTGGCGACGGATATGTAATGAGGGCCAGCCTCATTATTGCAATAATTAATCGATGTTGAATAAAGATGATTGTTTGAATAATTGTCTAAGTCTCTCAGTACTGAAATTTCCCCTACAGCAGTCATTTGAGAAGCCAAGGCTATTGAGTCTGCCGATAAGAATGCGGTGATTGACAGAGTCAAAAGCCTTGGCCAGGTCGATGAAGATAGCTGCACAGTACTGTCTTTTATCGATGGCGGTTATGATATCGTTTAGGACCTTGAGCGTGGCTAAGGCGCACCCATGACCAGCTTGCAAACTAGATTGCATAGTGGAGAATGTACGGTGGGATTCAAAATGGTCTGTGATCTGATTATTAACTTGGCTTTCG
Organism: Oncorhynchus mykiss; assembly: GCF_013265735.2. NCBI lineage: Eukaryota > Metazoa > Chordata > Actinopteri > Salmoniformes > Salmonidae > Oncorhynchus > Oncorhynchus mykiss. The sequence goes on along the minus strand of NC_048585.1, from coordinate 34,794,085 downwards.
AAGATTTTAGAAAGACAGGGCAGGATTGATATAGGTCTATAACAGTTTGGGTCTAGAGTGTCTCCCCCTTTGAAGAGGGGGATGACCGCGGCAGCTTTCCAATCTTTGGGGATCTCAGACGATACGAAAGAGAGGTTGAATAGGCTAGTAATAGGGGTTGCAACAATTTTGGTGGGTAATTTTAGAAAGAGAGGGTCCAGATGGCCAACTGTGAAAAAATGCTTATTGAAATTATTGATTATCATAGATTTATCGGTGGTGACAGTGTTTCCTATCCTCAGTGCAGTGGGCAGCTGGAGGAGGTGCTTTTATTCTCCATGGACTTCACATTGTCCCTCAAAAAATTGGAATTAGTGCTACAGGAAGCAAATTTCTGTATGAAAAAGCTAGCCTTAGCTTTCCTAACTGACTGAGTATAATGGTTCCTGACTTCCCTGAAAAGCTGCATATTGCGGGGGCTATTCGATGCTAATGCAGAACGCCACAGGATGTTTTTGTGCTGGTCAAGGGCAGTCAAGTCTGGGGTGAACCAAGGGCTATATCTGTCTTAGTTCAATTTTTTTTGAATGGGGCATGCTTATTTAAGATGGAGAGGAAAGCACTTTTGAAGAGCAACCAGGCATCCTCTACTGGCGGGATGAGGTCAATATCCTTCCAGGATACCCGGGCCAGGTTGATTAGAAAGGCCTGCTCGCTGAAGAGTTTTAGGGAGCGTTTGACAGTGATGAGGTGTGGTTGTTTGACCGCGGGTCCATTACACACACAGGCAATGAGGCAGTGATCGCTGAGATCCTGGTTGAAGACAGCAGAGGTGTATTTAGAGGGCAAGTTGTTCAGGATGATATCTAGAGGGTGCCCATGGTTACGGATTTAGGGTTGTACCTGGTAGGTTCCTTGATCATTTGTGTGAGATTTAGGGCATCTAGCTTAGATTGTAGGACGGCCTGGGTGTTAAGCATGTCCCAGTTTAGGTCAACTAACAATACGAACTCTGAAGATAAATGGCGGGAGATCAATTCGCATATGGTGTCCAGGGCACAGCTGGGGGCAAATGTGATAATCACCTGTGTGCTTCATTGATGTGAGTTTGTGCGAAGCTTGATTAGTAATGCCTAGGAATACAAACGTATACAATTACAAACACTATGTAATTTGAGAAAAGAGATATCTATGTAAAGAGATTTTATGCAATTCACCATTACAACTGACTGAACAGTCGCTTATGCTACGTGTCAGTGTGAATCATTTCTCATATTTCTTCCCTTTTAGGGGTATAACATTAGAATTGTACAGCTAATAGGCTATATGTTTGTAGATCAACTGAGGTGAACGAACTATTAGCAGCCTGTGTCACGCCCTGATCTTAGAGATCCTTTTATTTCTCTATTTGGTTAAGTCAGGGTGTGACTAGGGTGGGCATTCCAGTTTTTCGTTTCTAGGTTGGCCTAGTATGGTTCCCAATCAGAGACAGCTGTCTATCGTTGTCTCTGATTGGGGATCATATTTAGGCAGCCTTTTTCCACCTGTTGTGCGTGGGATCTTGTTTTTGTATTGTCGCCTTTTTGCACTACAAAGCTGCACTTTCATTTTGTTACGCTTTATTGTTTTGTTGCTGGTTCACATTAATAATCATGATGAACGCCTTCCGCGCTGCACCTTGGTCCAATCCTTCTAACAACGATCGTTACAGCCTGGCTGATAATGACAGGTCATTTTTGCTTGTTTTTGCTCTTCTCCGAATAGCATTTTAAAGTTTTTAATTGTATAGAAATACATTAAATTACTCATGCAACAAAAAGTGTATTGTATGCTTGGCAGAACTGTAATAGAAAATAAACAGGCTCAAATATACATAACTGACTGAATCAGAGATTCCTGACCTTTGCATGGACCATTAGCCGGTGACTTCAGTGGATCACAAGGTGAAGGTTTCAATTCAGCCTGGTCTGCGGAAGAAAACTAATATTTATAAATGTACACTTTCAAGAATTCGAGGACCAACTTCTGTTGTTGAAAACTGCACGTGACATCGACATTAGTCTGAAACATTTATTCAAGTGCCAACATTGACTAAAAGGTGCAAGTAGGTTAATTTTGGTCATAAAGTCAGTATCTTCCAAAACTGAGTTTTGTGAGATTTGAGTACAAGAGTTTGTCAGGACTTCCTTGAGGGTTTTGATTTCGACAATGCCCACTAATACAGGATAAACAGCCCACTTGCCAACTAATACAGGATAAACAGCTGCGGTGATTGCGCTCAATCCAATTGTACCGCAGAACACACAGATGGTGAGACAGAACTGCCCACCAGCAAATCGAAATTTGTTTACATAAGACAAGATGTCTCACTTTTTTTTTAATACTGCACCAAACACCTAAGCTAAAATTGCGCAACTAAAGCCTCCTTGGCAAAAACATCATTTATTATTGATTTCATGAGTTATCTGAGAGTCATTCTGACTATTTTGAGGAAGTGATACTGGCTTTGTTCCTATGGTGTTTTTGGGGAACAAACATCAGTAGCTGCCACATCGAACCACACTCCCAAGATTGAAATCACATTTTTCATAATGAGCAACAGAAAAACATGGGGAATCGGTGTGTTCAGTCGCTCATTAAGAGGGTAGACTCAGAGACAAGGGAGTGAGGATGGAAGAAAATGTTGGAGAGGAGAAGAGCTACAGTAAGTAAACGAGGATGGTCATTGAGAGAGAGTGCCAATACACAATCACACACCTTGGTAGTCTTTGTTTCACAGGGGTCCCCATGTTCTTTGGCCAGGTTGATGCCGCTGGTAAACAATTTGTCCCCTACTACAGTCGAACAACTCTGCTCCTGAGCTATCCTGTTACACCACAGAGAAGTGAAAAGAAGAACAATACAGGTGGTGTGAGGAGAGGAAAGGATGCTGTCTTCAGTCAGTAAAATGCTGTTCCATGTGTGCTCCAGGTGTCTTCCCCATTGCAATTTTCACCTCCATCCACAGAGCTTTTTTTTTTTTGTGTGGCAATCTGACGAACAGAGTTGAGGGTTGTAGGGGGAGTGGGAGGTGATAGAGGAAGCATGATGGTGTTGGCAGGGAGAGTGGTTGGGGTTGAGTTGTTTTAATGACACCATCATCTCTCAACAGACATACAACTACACCCCTGTGCCTCCGGTTATGAATGCTGTAACAATGCCCGATAAACCTTTTTTTTCTTGGCACTAGGCTACTCACCACAGTGATAGTCAACAGCACAAGCATTACAACATCTAATTATCTACCCATTCCTGGACTGTCCTGGATTTCTTCCTGTACTTCCCTACCAACAGGGGCCTCTTATAAACTGGGTCACACAGGTTGCAGACACATACATACTGTCCTCCTGAAAACCAGGTGTTACTGTTACCTACTTGCAGATGTGAGAGGCAGCGATTAGAGGGAGGAGTGTACAGTCTTGTTCACCCAGAGCTCGGCCACTCCCATCCTGACAGCAATCCTTCAACGTGGTCCAATGGTACTCTGGGGGCTCTGGCCAAGTTTATGTGGGGTGAGAACATGGTGAGAAAGGTTTTGACAAACAAGTGAGAGGGGAGGTAAATAAACAGCAATTAATTATATAGCTAAGCCTAGTCAGCAGATGTAGACTATATTCAAGGCATTCCTGAACATACTTTTCTACATATACAAAATAATCTAGGCCCATTTCATAACTCAAAATGTGTAATGTATGAACTTTTTTGGCATGTATAGGCCTATATTTTATTCCAACATTAATTTAATTAATTATATTAGTAACACTGTTAATAGTGATAGTTTACTCAAGGCAACCTCACCAGTTTTAACTCTTCCTTGCCCATGTAAAACTCCATATGAAGAGAAAAATTGTAGGGGAGAGGGAGGTACGTTGTCACACCTTTCACGCTGTCTAACATTTACTGGGCACAATACAGTACATTACAATGGTATAAATTCCATACCAAATGAAAGAAGGAAGTCTTGGGCACATATTTTGTATTTATTACATCTTCATATCTTATTTCAGTACGGAGTTGTAGACCGTTAAATAGAGAGTGTGTACTACAATTTGCCCAATCAGCGGGTAAATTGTCACACTACGGGTAAGTTGTGACAACTGTGGATTATCAACAAATAAGAACACAACTAATTCATTGTGAATATTTATTTAAATTTCAAATTCTAAACCAAATTCAACTTCATTAAAGACCTCAAAATAAAAACAATCATGCCTCGAGAATCTGGCAAATCATGCCTTTCAATCAAAACACGATTGCTGGCAGAGCACACATTAATTAAGTGGCATGACCACTTTACTTTGAACTTTGAAATCCAACATTCTCTGGCGTGCACATAGATCCATGGTAATTGTTGGAATTGGAATAGAATGTAATGCTGTAGATAACTTGCTTTAAAGTCTTAACAAATCAGACGTGGTGTTTAAACACACTAATGCAGTTTTGTAACAGCCTATACAACTGTTCAGGGAAGTCAGGAACCAATACATGCAGTCAGTCAGGAAAGCAAAGGCCAGCTTTTTCAAGCAGAAATTTGCATCCTGTAGCTCTAACTCCAAAAAGTTCTGGGACACTGTAAAGTCCATGGAGAACAAGAGCACCTCCTCCCAGCTGACCACTGCACTGAGGCTAGGTAACACGGTCACCACCGATAAATCCGTGATAATCGAAAACTTCAACAAGCATTTCTCAACGGCTGGCCATGCCTTCCTCCTGGCTACTCCAATTCTCGGGCCGACTCTTTTCTCTGTATACATCAATGATGTTGCTCTTGCTGCGGGCGATTCCCTGATCCACCTCTACGCAGACGACACCAGTCTGTATACTTCTGGCCCTTCCTTGGACACTGTGCAATCTAACCTCCAAACAAGCTTCAATGCCATACAACACTCCTTCCGTGGCCTCCACCTGCTCTTAAACGCTAGTTAAACCAAATGCATGCTTTTCAACCGTTCGCTGCCTGCACCCGCACGCCCAACTACCCTGGATGGTTCCGACCTAGAATATGTGGACATCTATAAGTACCTAGGTGTCTGGCTAGACTGCAAACTCTCCTTCCAGACTCATATCAAACATCTCCAATCCAAAATCAAATCTAGAGTCGTCTTTCTATTTTGCAACAAAGCCTCCTTCACTCACGCCACCATAATTACCCTAGTAAAACTGACTATCCTACCGATCCTCGACTTCGGCGATGTCATCTACAAAATAGCTTCCAATACTCTACTCGGCAAACTGGATGCAGTGCCATCCGCTTTGTTACTAAAGCACCTTATACCACCCACCACTGCGACCTGTATGCTCTAGTCGGCTGGCCCTCGCTACATGTTCGTCGCCAGACCCACTGGCTCCAGGTCATCTACAAGTCTATGCTAGGTAAAGCTCCGCCTTATCTCAGTTCACTGGTCACAATGGCAACACCCACCCGTAGCACGTGCTCCAGCAGGTGTATCTCACTGATCATCCCTAAAGCCAAAACCTCATTTGGCCGCCGTTCCTTCCAGTTCTCTGCTGCCTGCGACTGGAACGAATTGCAAAAATCTCTGAAGTTGGAGACTTTTATCTCCCTCACCAACTTTAAACATCTGCTATCTGAGCAGCTAACCGATCGCTGCAGCTGTACATAGTCCATCGGTATATAGCCCACCCAATTTACCTACCTCAGCCCCATACTGTTTTTATTTTATTTACTTTTCTGCTCTTTTGCACACCAGTATCTCTACCTGCACATGTTCATCTGATCATTTATCACTCCAGTGTTAATCTGCTAATTGTAATTATTCACTCCTATGGCCTATTTATTGCCTACCTCCTCATGCCTTTTGCACACAATGTATGTGGATTGTTTTTTTTCTCTACTATGTTATTGACTTGTTTATTGTTTACTCCATGTGTAATTCTGTGTTGTTGTCTGTTCACGCTGCTATGCTTTATCTTGGCCAGGTCGCAGTTGCAAATGAGAACTTGTTCTCAACTAGCCTACCTGGTTAAATAAAGGTGAAATAAAATGTAAAAAATACGACGTGCATCTGTATCTGATTAATCAGACTCATCTTCAGAGTCACAGTTCTGGCACACATACATTTCCTGGCCTGAGGTGCAAGCATCATGGGCCCATTTGTTGCATCTCACACACTTCACCCAAGTCTCTTTTGGAAGGCTGTTTTAAAATGGCTCCAAACAGACGAGGCAGAAGCACTCCTCTTCATCTGATGATGACTCTTCCACGATTTTAATTTTTTTAGCTGCCTTCTTGTTCTTTGCATATCCAGACTTTGACTCCCCTCCTTGCTTCCTTTTCTTCGGTAACAGCCTTTTGCTAGATTGTGTCTTATCCTTTTCCATTTCTAGTGCCTGCGTCACTGGTGTGTCAGTTAGAATTGCTGTTTTGTGTTGTTTTCTTCCTTTGCAAGCTGGTTTTCAGGGGCCAGCTTTTGAATATGCCCGGATGTCCTCTAGAGTTGGTAGTCCGCTGTCAGCAATGGCATTGCTGGACAAGGGTGTCACGACTTACGCCGAAGTCGGTCCCTCTCCCTGTTCGGGTGGCGTTCTAGCCATCGCTGATCCATTTTTTATTTTACATTGGTTTTGTCTTGTCTTCCTTCACACCTGGTTCCAATCCCATCAATTACATGTTGTGTATTTAACCCTCTGTTTCCCCTCATGTCCTTGTCGGAGACTGTTTTATTGTATGTGATCTGTAATGATTATGTGTTGGTGTACGACGGGTTTTGTACCCACTTTGTTATTTTTATATATTTAGTTTTTTGGAGTTTGGTCAGCACTTATTAAACAACTCAGTTTATACCAACTTCGTTCTCCTGCGCCTGACTTCCCTGCCACCAACACACACCCATTACAGAATCTCCGACCACAACTATGGAGTCAGCAGGAGAAGGTACCCAGGGAGTTCTTCCAGCACCTCCACCAGCACAACCGGGGTCTCTCTTGAGCGCCCCTTTCTCGCCTGAACCCAGTGGGATCCGTCTCTCCTTGCCCCCAGGAGTACGACGGGAGGGCTGCGAACTGCCAGGGGGTTTTGTTACAATTAAACATTTATCTGGCCACCGTCCACCCGGCTCAATTGGACCGTGAGAGGGTGTCCTCCGTCGTCTCGTGCCTCACCGGTAGTGCCCTGGAGTGGGCCAACGCCGTGTGGAGAGAGGGAGATGCGGCGTTGGATCAGTTTAAGGAGTTCACCCGCCGTTTCCGGGCAGTCTTTGACCACCCGCCCAAGGGTAGAGCGGCGGGTGAGCGCCTTCACCATCTGAGGCAGGAGATGAGGAGCACCCAGGAGTTCGCCCTGGAGTTTGGCTGCCGGCGCGGTATGGACCCTGGCTGCCGGCGCGGGATGGAACAACAGGGCCCTGATCGACCATTATCGTTGCAGTCTGCGCAATGACGTTCGTCAGGAGCTGGCCTGCAGAGACACCACCCTCACATTTGACCAGCTGGTGGACCTGTCCATCCGGCTGGACAACCTGCTGGCTACTCCCGGTCGTTCAGATCGGGGTCTGGTTGTTCCATCCTCCCCCACCACCTCTCCAATACCCATGGAGCTGGGAGGGGCGGTGCGCAGGGAGACCGGAGGTTGCTGCACCAGGAGCACTGCCAGTCGGTGCCGGGTTGGTTCCTCTGGGAATCGAGGCAGCAGGCAGGGCGCTCTGGCGTCACCCCAGGTGAGCCGACACCATTCTCACCCAGAGCCCTCTGTTGTACCTATGTTTGTGTCTGTTACGTTCCCTGAATTTTCCCTGCATTCCCAGCATAAGGCGCTCGTTGATTCAGGCGCAGCTGGGAATTTTATTGATAGTGCTTTAGCCTATAGTTTAGGGATCCCTATTGTTCCCGTGGATGTGCCCTTCCCCGTTCACACATTAGATAGTCGACCATTAGGGTCAGGGTTAATTAGGGAGGTCACCGCGCCGTTGGGCATGGTGCCTCCGGGGTGTGATACGGATAGAATTAGTCTCTTCCTTATTGACTCTCCTGCGTTTCCCATGGTGCTGGGCCTACCCTGGTTAACTTGTCATAACCCCACTGTTTATTGGCCACAGAGGGCTCTCACGGGGTGGTCGCGAGAGTGCTCAGGTAGGTGTTTAGGGGTTTCCGTTGGTGCTACTACGGTGGAGAGTCTAGACCAGGTCTCCACCATGCGCATTCCCCCTGAATATGCCGATTTGGCTCTCGCCTTCTCCAAAAAGAAGGCGACTCAATTACCACCTCATCAACAGGGCAATTGTGCGATAGATCTCCTGGCAGACGCTGCACTTCCCAGGAGTCACGTGTATCCCCTCTCACTCCACAGAGACGGCTATGGAAACATACGTCTCCGATTCCCTGCGTCAGGGGTACCTTCGGTCCTCCACTTCACCCGCCTCCTCAAGTTTCTTTTTGTGAAGAAGAAGGAGGGAGGTCTACGCCTGTGTATTGACTATCGGGGTCTGAATCAGATCACTGTGAGGTATAGCTAGCTACCCGCTACCGCTCATAGCCACAGCGATAGAGTCAATGCACGGGTCGTGCTTCTTCACTAAACTAGATCTCAGGAGCTGTTACAATCTGATGCGTATCTGAGAGGGAGACGAGTGGAAGACGGCTTTCAGTACCACCTCTGGGCACTATTAGTACCTCGTCAGGCCGTACGGGTTGATGAATGCGCCATCAGTCTTCCAAGCCTTTGTAGACAAGATTTTCAGGGACCTGCACGGGCAGAGTTAGTGGTGTATATAGTTGACATTTTGATATACTCCGCTACATGCGCTGAGCATGTGTCCCTAGTGCGCAGAGTGCTTGGTCGCCTGTTGGAGCATGACCTGTACGTCAAGGCTGAGAAATGCCTGTTCTTCCAACAGTCCGTCTCCTTTCTAGGGTATTGCATTTCCACCTCAGGGGTGGAGATGGAGAGTGACCGCATTGCAGCCGTGCGTAATTGGCCGACTCCCACCACGGTAAAGGAGGTGCAGCGGTTCGGCTCCCATTACCTCACTGCTGAAGAGGGGCTCGGTACGCTTGTAGTGGTCAGCTGAGGCGGACAGGACTTTTAGTCACCTGAGGGCTCTGTTTACCTCAGCTCCCGTGTTGGCCCATCCGGATCCCTCTTTGGCGTCCATAGTGGAGGTGGACTCGTCCGAGGCTGGGATAAGAGCGGTGCTCTCTCAGTGCTTGGGTACGCCACCAAAGCTCCGCCCCTGTGCCTTCTTCTCAAAGAAGCTCAGCCCGGCAGAGCGAAACTATGATGTGGGGGACCGGGAGCTGATGGCTGTCGTCAAGGCCTTGAAGGCATGGAGACATTGGCTTGAGGGGGCTAAACACCCGTTTTTTGAGCATGTGCTATGTGTCTATGTATACTGGGGAAAGTTGTCACATGTGAAGACTTGCCCCAAGGTCATTGAGACAACTTGCCCCAAACTGACATGTGTGCTAATGTTGGCTAAATCTCAAGGTTAGCTCGACATAGGACTGCAGCTAAAGTATCAAAATACACGTTATTGTCTCCTCTACTCAGTGCAAAATTATAATTTTGAACATTCATACCTAATAAAGTTTAATTGCATAAAATGTAAATTGCTGATTTTTTACTTTTGAAGGGGAAAAATAAGAAAATTGTGCTCACCTCAGATTAGTGTCTTTGACCACATGTGAACAGGAAGTTGACCATAGAACATGTAGTCACCTAAAGTAGCTATTTGATTTTTGAGATAGCGCCTCTAGTGTTGGAGTTATGAACAGTTTGACAATGTACCTCCCTCTCTCCTAATACCCACGTTCCCATTGCAATTGGAATATATTTTCTGATTAAAACAACTTGAAAATATATTTAAGATTACTTGAGTCTTTGAAAACCATTCTCTATTCTGGACCGCTGAGCGCTCCCGTCATGAAGGGGACAAAAGGAGAGAGTGAGTCGGCATATAGGGAGGTCAGACAGTTTCTGAGAATCTCATGTATTGCAGTGGTGTAGCAAAACAGTGCAAATAATCTTGCTTTGGGGTATGGGGGATTGTAGGGCGTCATCTATCTCACTGTTGGTTTATTAGCCGATGTGGTGTCCATTAAAAACTAAAATTAACGCATTCCACGATATCTATGATATACAATTAGTGGCTATAGAGATCAGTACACAGATATCAACTGAAGTAATGTACTCAAGATTTTGATTATATATCGTTTTACTACGTTTTCAGCATGTCTTGGTGCTACCCAATGCAAATTATTTTTTCGAAGGACCTACTATGTGCATGATATGTTTTATAGGCCTAATATATTACTATACTATATATTACTATAGCAGGCTAAAGACATGTCATTTAACGGTTTTCATCTTATTGCCAAACAAACCACTTTCAAACATAGGCCACCTGAGCATGTTCATCCTCACCAAAATAATTCCAGCATCCAAACAGTGCATTGTGCACTTGTGCTATTTGATCAATTGAAAGATACATTTTGTTACAAAACACCCAAAAGTGTAATGACATTCAATGATTGTAATTGGACCTACACTTTTGTAGCCTGAATGAATTCATACGTTTAGCTGACATAAATAACTTTTTTTTTTGTCACCGGAAAAAGGGTAGTGATATGGGACTGTCCCAAGATGAAAAGTGCAGCCACATGGGGATGTTTTTTTAAACCATGACACAGAGGTAGTGTTATTCATTTAATTTGGAATAAGCTTTTATTTGTATATATACCACTGTAGAAGTACAGATTGCATTTTAAACAAATAGGAGAATGGTTAAAATAGCATTATTTAGAGACCCCCCAACGTTTGACTTTGTTACATTCAGGGGGGCTCATGTCTCATAGGGGGCCTGAGACCCACCTGCCCCCTCTAATTCGTGCTCTGATGCTACCATTTCACTGATAGAGATATTTGAGTATACAAGGTTGCATGATGCTCTGGTTTAAACAAGAAGTCTGGCTGCCTTACAACAGTGACTTGATAGGAACTGAATGGTCTCCTATCTCTACTTCAAAGACACTTATCAAGGTTAAAGAAAACTAGCCTGACGACTCACAGTAAATTCTTCCGTTGCTCTGTCGTTTGCTACATACTTTAGTCTGAGGCTGCCATTATAGATGTGGTAAAGAGATCAATAGAACACAATTAAAACAATGGAAATGCCATGGAAACGCATGGGGAAAGATGCAATGACATGAACATTGTTTATATGTGTATTTCACACTATGCTGAGGTAAAAACTGAGTATATATGTGTATTTCACACTATGTTGGGGTAAAAATCTGAGTATAATGCTTGTATGGATGTCAACCCCAGTACATGTTCATGTCATTGTCACCAATCAACTCCATTAGAGTTAAAAACTACTTCGACTAACACCACTGATTTCTCTGCTAGCTACTGTACCACAATAGCCAGTGTTTATTTGCTTAAATCACTGAACACAACAGGAGTCTATTTGAGCCAAGCTTCAATTTGAGCCAGGCATTCATTTCGTTAATGCACACAGCTTTTGCTCATTTGAATATTTGTTTAATTCCAGAATTCACTTCCATCATTTTAATACATTTTCCCATTTCCTACAACTGTGTTATCATTTACTTTTGTCTTAGTATGCCTGTTAAAAAATATATTTTAAAAACATTTTATTTACAAAAGCATCATTCTCCTCTGACTGTGCATTTCCGGCGGTTCTTACTTTCGTCACTAGAAGGCGATCGGCTGATTTCTGGGGGTCTGTACTCCGGAAGTTGACTGTTTTTGGAAATTCCTGGTAACCTCTATTAACAATTCATGTAGACCCTGCATTTATTTGAAAGGGACATTTATTTGCTGAAATGTGGGCCATTACCCGGCTATTAAAACGGACAAGCGGCTATTTGAGACTCAGTGTTTAATTAAAGTTTTATTGTATGCTACCAGCTTATACCAACAGGAGTTAGCATTTAGCAGTCACGTCTAAACCTGAAAAAGGACTACTTCTAAACGTTATGCAGCGAAAACAGCCAAATCAGACTTTAGTAACCAGTGGGCCTGTTACAATACATCAATCATGACAGATTTGACGAATATCCACTTTGTTAGATCAGATTTGTTGAATGGGCACCAACCTGGTATCCTTCTTCTATCCCCCCCAGTCTGCTTTCCAGTGACCTCTTTACAGCATCTATTGAAGTCTTGTGGTGGGGATGAGGGGCGTTGTACAAAACAAAGTCTTCATCGATTGGATGATCTCTAACCAATCAGAGTATCAAAGTCAATTACACATTTTCTAACTGGCTCTGGCCCAACCCATCGGTCTCGGGACCAATCAGACGGCCCCGAATGTGTTCGCATTCGGTGAAGGGTTGGGGAGGTACTTAGATCCAGATTGATAGTGGAGAAGAAATTAACGTCCGTGGGTGTGGCGTAGTGTTCGGCAGACCAAGTCAGGGTAGCCAGGCAACAAGAAAACATGCAACAAGGAAAAGTGAGGGGAACAGTTTGGTTCTCTTTACATGCCAAAAAGCAAGCAGCACCATTCGAGAACACTGCACGTTCATTCTGAAAAAAATATTTACATTTTGCATCCCTGTAATCTAGTGAACAGTCTTAAAGGTAGACTTTGCGAAATGACATTGCCACCAGCAGCACATCAGATATTGAGATGAGTAGATGCTAGGCTTCGCCCTCACACAGTATCTGCTCATGTGCACAGTTGGCTTCACGGTAGCCAGGGCACCAAAACAGCAGAGAAGTTGAGCCTCACGCCCTTTGTTGTCGCTGAAATTGACCCTCGATGCAGTTTACTTTTTGCATCTGTTATATCGCCGAGTCTACCTTTCAGAATACCTCCTTCACAAAAATTCTGTACAAGAGTAGCCTATAATTTAACTAAATTATAACACAAACACAACTACACATAAAAATGTCTGTTAAAAATAATTGACCAGAGTTAAGATATGATGTAGGGCTATGGTTTTCATGTAGTTCGGTCTTTGCAGCTATTTTTCCTTTAGAGTTGGATAAATAAACTTACATTATTATAAATATACAGTATTATATGGCATTCATCTTTACAAAAGCCAACATGGAAAATTGCAGACAACTTATCAATAATGGACATTACTTGTGTTTTATGATTGTTATTGTAGAAAGTTAATCAGTTACACCATGACTAACTTCTCAATCTCAGCAGACAGAACAGTCTGTGCATTATTAGTTCATACATGTAGCTACATTGCTTTGTAACAAGACAAACATTTGTGCATTCATTGTCCATCTCTGTACCCCGTTATACATCCCGGGTTTCTCTGTTTTATTTATTATTATTGCAAATCATATCAGAACGTGTATGATGCAGCAAAGAGGTCTCCCTGTATTTTCAGACAACAGATCCTATAGATAATTCAAAAAGCTTTATCGTCCGTCCAATTTACAGTGGAAGAACAAGAATCATTCCTCTTCTGCTTTGTCTCTCACTTCTTCAGTCATCCCCTCATTTTCTGTGGCTAAGCCTGCAGCAGGGCTGGTGTCCTGGGAGTCAGCAGTGCTGGTGCCCTGGGAGTCAGGAGGGTTGTCTGGGGTATCCGAGAGGGGTTGGGGGGCCTCCTCGCAGGGAGGGTTGTCTGGAGTATCTGAGAGGGGTTGGGGAGCCTCCTTGCTGGAAAGGTTGGGAGATGATGCACCCCTTATTGATGGATCTACTGGTTCAGTAGCATCACAAGGTAGTGAGTCTTCTTTCACTGGAGAAGTCTCTTCCTCTTCCATGCTCTCTTCTAAAGGAGGTATCCCTTCTTCCTCCATCTCTCCTTCCACAAGATCCATCCCCTCTTCAGTTCCTTCTTTCTCCATAGAAGGCATCCCTTCTTCAACAGGTGTTAGGTCGTCCTCAACAGGGGGCATATCCCCTTCGTTAGGAGCCATCCCATCGTCTTCCATCCCTTCTTCCATCTCGTCCTCCACAGGGGGTATCATGCCCTCCTCTCTGCCCCCAGGGAAGCTCCTGTCTTGGTAGAGGAACTTCAGCTGCTCCTCAAAGTACTCCTCCAGGCTCAGTCCTGCACCTCCCACCTCAGTGTCTGCCTGTCAATGAAACAAAAAACTTTTAGGAAGTCTTTTTACATCAGTAGTAGTCACAAAGTGCTTTACAGTTACCCGAGCTCAAAGACCAAGCAAAGCAGAAGCGAAAGCACTGTCGTAGGGAATAAAATAGGAAAACAAGCACATTACTGTATGCTATGTATATCTCTAATTAAACAAAACAGAAGTGTTGTGTCTTTGTCTGAATTCTGTTAACACATTTTGGGCTGGTTTCCCCAGACCTAAATTAACTCTTCAACTAGACATTGAGCATACTTTTAGTCCATTCTAAATAGGCTTAAATTGGGACTGGGAAACCAGGGCATATTCAGTTGTGGTCCAATGCAAAAAATATATTAAAAAATAATTATAGTGTGGTACGCAAACACAATAATCCATTCCAAGTTCGTCATATTGTGTGTCGTGTAGTCTTGCCGTACCTGGTAATACTTTGCACAGTTCCTGAATATGAGCCTGACATCCTTGACAAACTCCTCAGCACTGCAGTAACGCGGGCTCTCCTTAGATTCCAGCCTGCTCTTCACTATGGACAGGTCCATTGGAGTCTCAATCAGCTCCTTATACTCTGGGATTGACTGGACATATCAGATGGAGGAACCATCATTACTTAACTGTGATAAATTAACCAAAATGAATGGCATGGTGTTTGGGGATTGAGAGTTAAGACAATTTCTGATTCAATAGACAAAGTCGTATCGTATCGATTTAATTAAAACTACAGAGCAAAAACTTTCTATGGGGCAATTGGTAATTGCAGTCTTACCGACGGTGAGGCAGGCTCCTGGAAATCTGTACTGAACTCGTTGCAGTAGATGCAGAGCAACAGTCTCTCACATTTCCTTTTATCAACTGGAGGGAATCCCTCTGATCCTGGCTCCTCCTTCATGGCTGGCAATTCTACCTGGCTATCTGGGTTATACTCCATCTCAGGACTGGTCAGGTCACGACAGAACGAACAGAACCACTCACCACTGGAAACATAGGGGGGTTAGTGAATTCACAATATTGCAGTCTCTCAATATTGCAATAACCCCAGTTTATATTACAAAGTACTGCTAACTAAATCAACCTTCAGAGACAGCTGTATTACATTTTTAAATATTTATTTATTTATTTTGCCCTTTTTCTCCCAAATTTCATGGTATCCAATTGGTAGTAAGTCTTGTTCCATCGCTGCAACTCCCGTACGGACTCGGAGAGGCGAAGGTCGAGAGCCGTGCTTCCTCCGAAACACAACCCAGCGGGCATTGCGCCCGGCCCGCCACAGGAGCCGCTAGTGCGCGATGGGACAAGAACATCCCTGCAGTCCAAACCCTCCCCTTAACCGGACGACCCCGGGCCAATTGTGAGCCGCCCCATGGGTCTCCTGGTCGCGGCCGGCTGTGACAGAACCTGGACTCAAACCAGGATCTCTCAGCCAGCACTGCAATGCAGTACCTTAGACCACTGCGCCACTTGGGAGGCCCAGGTGTATTACATTTAACAGGCAGAGCAGGCAGGACGGTGCAGCTGTGAGTGGCACATAGACATTTAAAAGTAGGTGTTAATTACCTGGGAGACTCTCTAAGTGTAGGTATATGACAGTTCAGATGGAAGACTTTGGGACATCGGTCACAGCAGAGCAGTTCTCCCCCATTCTGACACACAGCGCACCAGTCTTCATTGGGGTCGTCTTCAGGGACACATGGGGCCTTTTCTGGGTCTGGTTGGGGGTCTGCCTCTAGCTCTACCTGGGTCTCTGGCTGGGTCTCTGGCTGGGGCTCCGGCTGGGGCTCCGGCTGGGGCTGGGGCTCCGGCTGGGGCTGGGGCTCCGGCTGGGGCTCCGGCTGGGGCTCCACCATGGGTGCTGGGAGAGATTGCTGCTGGGGCTGGGGCTTGGGCTGGATGCCTGTACTGCTGTCTGGCAGGCTGGCTGAGGCTCCAACACTAGACTGCACCTGGAGGATGGAAGAGAGACTAGGGAGATTCTATCATCTTTCATACATGATTGTATACAATATACCTCTTTCAAAGGCAAACGGAGATAGACACACAGAGTGTGTGTAAATGTAGTCATACATACAAAGCTGACTTCGTCATCGTCCTCTGGTTCGTCCTTGATGACGATGATTGGTCCGGGGGATGACCTTCGCCTCCGCTTAGCTGAGGAGGGGGGAGCCACCGCATTAGGCTCTGTGCGCTTCCAGGAAGCAGACCTTCAACACCGAACCACAGATATTACAACCAGGAACACATCAACCTAATGGTACAGATATTACAGCCAGGAACACATCAACCTAATGGTACAGATATTACAGCCAGGAACACATCCACCAAAAGGTACATAATGTGACCTTGGTGTGGGGTGTAAAGAGGACAGCACCCTGTGGTGTGGTTCACCTACCCTATGTTGGTTTCAGAGGAAGATTTGGACATGGGGGAATTCTGTCTTCCTTGTGCTGAGGAGAGAAAGAGAAAGGGGTTTTATTGAGAATAAATTATGATTGGGCATGAATAGCTAATTTAATTATATTTTATGTTTGTTTTACATGTAACAAATGAGGGAAGTGTGAGGGTGAAACACCTACCATGTCTGTCTGGGAAGGCAGTAGCTAGGCTCGGAGCATAACTAGCTCTGGGGTTGGGCATGGATAATGATGATGAAGCTCCACTGGGGTCACTCCTCCTCAGTTGTGCGGCTTCCATCATGTTACGCTGAAAACAACCAGAGTATTATATTTCTCGTTTGTGTGTGTGTGGCAAATACACAACCATAGAGACATAAAATACATGTAAATATATTAAATAATGAGTTTCAGCTTCAGTTTACAGGAAACCGCATGTACCTGGTGTATAGAGGCTTGAGTGCTGATGGGTCCTGTGTTGGGAGGGGGTGCATGAGAGTAGCGAGAGGTACCCTGTAACACATCCATTGGTTTGGGAGGAAAGCTGGAGTTGTGGATGAGATCCCTCAGAGACTAGAATGGCACAAAAGTCAGAGGCAAGAATATTTCACAAGTCTTGCAATTTGTAGGCGAATTATGACAAAAAAAATGCTAACCAAGGATTACTACAGACAATAACACAACTCAGTAAAAATTAATGCCCTGAATATATTCTACCATGCCCAAAAATCTGCTCCTTTTATTCTTTGTCCCCAACTCTCTAGGCGACCAGTTTTGATAGCTTTTAGCCCTCATATTACTCCTCCTCTGTTCCGCGGGTGATGTGGAGGTAAACCCAGGCCCTGCATGTCCCCAGGCACCCTCATTCGTTGACTTCTGTGATCGAAAAAGCCTTGGTTTCATGCATGTCAACATCAGAAGCCTCCTCCCTAAGTTTGTTTTACTCACTGCTTTAGCACACTCTGCTAACCCTGATGTCCTTGCCGTGTCTGAATCCTGGCTTAGGAAGGCCACCAAAAATTCTGAGATTTCCATACCCAACTATAACATTTTCCATCAAGATAGAACTGCCAAAGGGGAGGAGTTGTGGTCTACTGCAGAGATGAACTGCAAAGTAATGTCATAGTTTCCAGGTCCATACCCAAACAGTTCGAACTACTAATTTAAAAAATTACTCTCTCCAGAAATAAGTCTCTCACTGTTGCCGCCTGCTACCGACCCCCCTCAGCTCCCAGCTGTGCCCTGGACCCCATTTGTGAATTGATCGCCCCCCATCTAGCTTCAGAGTTTGTTCTGTTAGGTGACCTAAACTGGGATATGCTTAACACGCCGGCACAAAAACCAGCACAAAAACATCCTGTGGCTGACTGCAATAGCATCGAATAGTCCCCGCGATATGCAACTGTTCAGGGAAGTCAGGAACCAATACACGCAGTCGGTCAGGAAAGCCAAGGCCAGCTTCTTCAGGCAGAAATTTGCATCCTGTAGCTCCAACTCCAAAAAGTTCTGGGACACTAAAGTCCATGGAGAACAAGAGCACCTCCTCCCAGCTGCCCACTGCACTGAGGCTAGGTAACACGGTCACCACCGATAAATAAATGATTATCGAAAACTTCAACAAGCATTTCTCAACAGCTGGCCATGCCTTCCTCCTGGCTACTCCAACCTCGGCCAACAGCCCCCCCCCCCCCCCCCCCCCCCCACAGCTACTCGCCCAAGCCTCTCCAGGTTCTCCTTTACCCAAATCCAGATAGCAGATGTTCTGAAAGAGCTGCAAAACCTGGACCCGTACAAATCAGTTGGGCTGAAACTATCCGCTGCCATTGTCGCAACACCTATTACCAGCCTGTTCAACCTCTCTTTCATATCGTCTGAGATCCCCAAGGATTGGAAAGATGCCGCAGTCATCCCCCTCTTCAAAGGGGGAGACACCCTGGACCCAAACTGTTACAGACCTATATCCATCCTGCCCTGCCTATCTAAGGTCTTCGAAAGCCAAGTCAACAAACAGGTCACTGACCATCTCGAATTCCACCGTACCTTCTCCGCTGTGCAATCTGGTTTCTGAGCCGGTCACAGGTGCACCTCAGCCACGCTCAAGGTACTAAACAATATCATAACCGCCATCGATAAAAGACAGTACGGTGCAGCCGTCTTCATCGACCTGGCCAAGGCTTTCGACTCTGTCAATCACCATATTCTTATCGGCAGACTCAGTAGCCTCGGTTTTTCTAATGACTGCCTTGCCTGGTTCTCCAACTACTTTGCAGACAGAGTTCAGTGTGTCAAATCGGAGGGCATGTTGTCCGGTCCTCTGGCAGTCTCTATGGGGGTGCCACAGGGTTCAATTCTCGGGCCGACTCTTTTCTCTGTATATATCAATGATGTTGATTGCTGCGGGCGATTCCCTGATCCACCTCTACGCAGACGACACCATTCTGTATACTTCCGGCCCTTCCTTGGACACTGTGCTATCTAACCTCCAAATGAGCTTCAACGCCATACAACACTCCTTCCGTGGGCTCCACCTGCTCTTAAACGCTAGTAAAACCAAATGCATGCTTTTCAACCGTTCGCTGCCTGCACCCGCACGCCCGACTAGCATCACCACCCTGGATGGTTCCGACCTAGAATATGTGGACATCTATAAGTACCTAGGTGTCTGGCTAGATTGCAAACTCTCCTTCCAGACTCATATCAAACATCTCCAATCTAAAATCAAATCAAGAGTCAGCTTTTTATTCCGCAACAAAGCCTCCTTCACTCACGCCGCCAAACTTACCCTAGTAAAACTGACTATCCTACCGATCCTCGACGATGTCATCTACAAAATAGCTTCCAATACTCTACTCAGCAAACTGGATGCAGTTTATCACAGTGCCATCCGTTTTGCTACTAAAGCACCTTATACCACCCACCACTGCGACCTGTATGCTCTAGTCGGCTGGCCCTCGCTACATATTTGTCGCCAGACCAACTGGCTCCAGGTCATCTACAAGTCCATGCTAGGTAAAGCTCCGCCTTATCTCAGTTCACTGGTCACGATGGCAACACCCACCCGTAGCACGCGCTCCAGCAGGTGTATCTCACTGATCATCCCTAAAGCCAACACCTCATTTGGCCGCCTTTCGTTCCAGTTCTCTGCTGCCTGTGACTGGAACGAATTGCAAAAATCGCTCAAGTTGGAGACCTTTATCTCCCTCACCAACTTCAAACATCTGCTATCTGAGCAGCTAACCGATCGCTGCAGCTGTACATAGTCCACCCATACTGTTTATATTTATTTACTTTACTGCTCTTTTTTTGCACACCAGTATCTCTACATGACCATCTGATAATTTATCACTCAGCGTTATTCTGCAAAATTGTAATTATTCGCCTACCTCCTCATGCCTTTTGCACACAATGTATATAGACTCTTTTTTTTCTACTGTGTTATTGACTTGTTAATTGTTTACTCCATGTGTAACTGTGTTGTCTGTTCACACTGCTATGCTTTATCTTGGCCAGGTCGCAGTTGTAAATGAGAACTTGTTCTCAACTAGCCTACCTGGTTAAATAAAGGTGAAATAAAAAAAATAATCATAACTGGTGCCTTTGCATCAGCTTGTCTCCATTTTATCACAACTGAAATAGCATGTTCTCAGTGGCTCAGTCTCATTGTACACTGTCTGATAACAGCAAAGAGCAAATCTACAACTTAAAAAGGGATAAGGAATATATACATATTTTTTTAAGAATAACACAAATACCTGAGGAGGGAATCCTGCGTTTTGCAGCATAGAGGTGGGGCTCCTGGGGTTGGGATGGGTTTGGGGCCCGGGGGGTCCGTAACTCCGGCCCGGCTGTTGGATCTGGACCATGTTGGGGGGACCTTGCGACGGAGAACCCCCCTGGTGGGGCCTCTGTGGAGGGGGGCCCCCTGGCCCCGGGAGCTTCAGACCCTGCTGGTACCAGGACCAGTGGTTGGGAGGGGGCTGTCCAGCCCTGTTGGGGTGCTGGGCAAGCTTCTCTACCTGCAGCTGGAGCTGAGCCAGGGTGCTCCCACGCTGGTGTGCGGAGGAGCCTGGAGGGAAAGCCCCGGGAGGGCCCTCTCCTCTGGGGCCAGGGCCAGGCTGGCTGGGGTGGCCAGGAGGGAAGCCCTGCTGCATGGAACTGGGCTGCCGACCAGGGATTCTCTCTACTGCCAAAGACCCTTAGGAAATACACAGAAACATGAAGAAAAAAAATCAACAATTCAACAAAAATTCAACAATGTCTGCATTTAACATCATGGGGATAATTTTGAATTATGCCTACAGTATCCGTCAGAACTGAAGTTTTAGCGTTCTTACCGAGATCGACATTTGAGGCCCAGAAACCGGAGCGACACTGGAAGCGGACTGAGCTCTGAGGGACGATGGATGCGTTACAGTTGGCCCTCATTAGGTAATGGATTTGGCAAAGAATCTGAAAGAAAAGGTTTATGAATCACTCAAATTGAAGTAGTCTAATGCTTTTGAAAATCACAAATTCAGTTTTCAATGTGCATTTCTACACAACTGTCTGAACAATTTAGGTCAACATTGGGATTAAAAGGTAGGCGAAAATAAATCCATCTCCCTAGTGAAAGTCATGGTTCCTACCAGTCTCTTGCAGTACAGGAGAGCTGTGCCACTGTGACTGGCTGTGGCCCACTTGGTGAAGTTGATGACGTGATCTAGATGTCTGGTCAGGTGGCTGACATCTTCTTGTTGTTTCTTTAGTCCGACCTCATGGTCCTTCGTCAGTGTCTGACACAACCACCATGATTAGCACAAAGCTACTTACAAATATGCTCACAAAGTGTGATTAGCGCCATGTCAGCAGAAGTGTACATTATTTTATTATGTGTTGGAATGACGTGATTGCTCATGTCCTGTTTAACAAGCATACCTCAAGTTGATTGACCAAGATTTTTCCCTTTCTGTTGATCTCCATGATCAAGTTGCAAATTGACTTCTTTATCTCATTGGTGACAGACTTGCGGTTTTCATCGACTTGCTGGAGTCTGAAAGAATAAAGATAGTAGAAAAGCAGGAAATTATGAGTTTGCCTGTAGTCAGTCATGCTATTGAACATGTCCATGTACATAACATATGAGTTTAGTTCGCATGTTTAGTGTATGTAATAAATTACCCATTGTTGATGCAATTGGACACTTCTTCTATGGCTTTCCTCTTCTCCTGTAGCTGATGCGTCATGTTTTCCAGGTGTTGCCTGTGGTTTCTGTAGGCGTCTTCAAGGAACTGGTAACTGGAGAGACAAGATATGCGGAGTGTAATGGGAAATTACTTGAGTAATTATTTTTCTGTATTTGATTTACTGGTGATATGGATTGATGTGTAAAAAACATGACAGTATGTGCTGGGAGACACAGACAGATGCGTTCCCTTGGGGAAGGGAAACAGGAGTTAACCACATATGTTTAAGTACCATATCTAATTAAGTCATGTTGCACCTGTTAGTCTATAATTATCTGTTGTAACAAATTTACTGAGTTAAAGCTCATATAAGGAAATCAGCCAATTAAAATAAATTAGGCCCTAATCTATGGATTTCATATGACTGGGCAGGGGGCAGAGCCAAAGGGAAATTGCTAGCTACCATCTGTACAAAGGGCTTTATTACAGGCAGAAATACTCCTCAGTTTCAGGTGAAGAAGCCGGATGCGGAGGTCCTGGGCTGGCGTGGTTACACGTGGTCTGTGGTTGTGAGGCCGGTTTGATTGACATACTGCCAAATTCTCTAAAACAACATTGGAGGCGTCTTATGGTAGAGAAATGAACATTCAATTCTCTGGCAACAACTCTGGTAGACATTCCTGCAGTCAGCATGCCAATTGCATGCGACATCTGTGGCATTGTGTTGTGTGACAAAACTGCACATTTTAGAGTTGTCTTTTATTGTCCCTAGGACAGGATGCACTGGTGTAATGATCACGCTGTTTAATCAGCTTCTTGATATGCCACACCTGTCAGGTGGATGGATTGTCTTGACAAAGGAGAAATGTTCACTAACAGGGATGTAAACAAATTTGTGCACCAAATTTGAGAGAAATAAGCTTTTTGTGCATATGGAAAATGTATGGTATCTTTTATTTCAGATCATGAAACGTGGGACCAACACTTTACATGTTACATTATATTTTTGTTAAGTATAAGTTGATGTTCCGACCTTTGAACTGTTTAACTGCTAGTATCAAATGTCTGCCCGTGTTGAATGTTATGGTTAAAGTTTGACTGAGCCTAGGGCACACTGATCATGTAATGTATCTATCTGAGAGACAGATTCTGTAGCAGTTGATGTGACTTCCTACAAGCCTCTTGGGCTGTGTTTACAGAACCTTCAGTGCTATGTGATTAATGAATAATTAGAGGTGTTCTCCCTGAATTCTTGTAATAAACCAGATGGATTTTTATTGATATTATCAACGACTGCTCTCCTTTTTGTTCACCTGAAAATTCCCACAGAGGATTAATACCAACACATGAAGCACAGGTACAAAAACAATACTTCAAAATATAGAACCAGTTTGAGCATAATATTGACTATTGAAGGTTTCAACCCAGGCCTCCGATAGCTAGGTCTCGTTACATTGAAGTCGTTTAGCAGATGCTCTTATCCAGAGCGACTTCCAGTTAATGCTAGCAGATACAGCATGCTAGCAGAAGCCCATAGACTTCCAGTCATTGCGCTTACACTAGTTAGCATTGGCTTGCGAAACTAACTTCCTTCCTTCATACTGGACACAGAGACATAAGAATTGTATCCACTAGTTCATCTGACTCTGGGTAAGTAGATAAGGGGCCTCATCGTCAAAATCCCAAAGTATCCCTTTAAGGTAGCTAAGCACGACAAAAGAGATTCTCTGACACTAACCTGGAAACATAAAGGGTGAATAAATAATGTGGTCATACTTGTGGTCTTTGTGCTTGAGCAGCTGACAGTCCCTGCATGTGAGACGGTCACAGGTCTCACAGAACAGTTTGAGGGGCTCCTGCTTGTGGATGTCACAGAACACTGGCTTCTGTGAGGACGCACCCACAGCCTCTGGAATAAGACAAGAATTTAGCATATAACAAAATAAATCACTATGCATTTACCTGTCTACACATTTGTGATTTGGTTTCATAGATTTTGTTGTACCTACCACCTTCCTTGGCCCTGGACATTATATTTTCTTACAGTATACAATTCAGAAAGCCACATATTTTCATAGAGTAGGCTACCTGGGGACATCTCTTCCTTCTGCCGTATAGTATGATCCCTGGTGAACTTGACCCTCTGGTGGGCCTCAATACACGTCACACACAGGAACTCCACACACTCCACACAGAACCCTGTGGCCTCGGTGTTGTCATCACAACTCATACACACCTGGAAATAGGGAAGGGAGAACATATGAGCAAGAACTGGCTTTTGCTTGAATCCATGATTTTAGTCCTATGCAAGGCAACGTTTCAGTGGTGACATGGTATACAGTGCCTTCAGAAAGTATTCACACTCAACTTTTTTCACATGTTGTTGTGTTACAGTCAATTTAAAATTGATTAAATAGAGATTTGTTGTCACTGGCTTACACACAATACGCCATAATGTCAAAGTGGTATTATGTGGTATTAAATTAGGTTAAATGTCTTGAGTCAGTAAGTATTAAATCTCTTGTTATGGCAAGCCTAAATAAGTTCAGAAGTAAAAATGTACTTAACATACGTTGCATGGACTGTTTAACATGTTTAACATGATTTTTGAATGAATTCCTCATCTCTGTACCCCACAACTATCTGTAAGGTCCCTCAGTTGAGCAGTAAATTTCAAACACAGATTAAACCACAAAAAAACAGGAAGGATTTCCAATGCCTTGCAAAGGGCACCTCTATTAGTAGATGGGTAAAAATAAAAAAAGCTGACATTGAATATCCCTTTGAGCATGGCAAAGGTATTATTTACACTTTTGCCTGTCAATACACCCCATCATTACAAAGGCACAGGTGTCTTTCCTAACTCAGTTGCCGGAGAGGAAGGAAACCACTCAGGGATTTCACCATGAGGCCGAAGGTGACTTCAAAAAACAGTTTGAGTTTAATTGCTGTGATAGGAGCTCTGACGATGGAGCAACATTGTAGTTCCGCCACAATACTAACCTAATAGACAAGAGTGAAAAGGAAGCCTGTAGAGAACAAAAATATTGCAAAACCTGCCTTCTGTTTGCAACAAGGCACTAAAGTAATACTGCAAAATATGTGGCAAAGCAATTAACATTTTGTCCTGAATACAAAGTGTTTTATTTGGGGCAAATCCAATACAACACATTACTAAGTACTACTCTCCATATGGTCATGCATAGTGGTGGTTTCACCATGTTATGGGTATGCTTGTTTTAGTTAAGGACTGGGAAGTTTTTCCAGGATAAAAAATAAACCGAGCTAAGCACAGGCAAAATCCTAGAGGGAAACCTGGTTCAGTCTGCTTTCCACCAGACACTGGGAGACTAATTCCCATTTCAGCAGGGCAATAACCTAAAACACTAGGACAAATCGACACTGGAGTTTCTTATCAATAAGACATTGAGTGCCGAGTTCAAGTTATTACTTAAATATGCTTGAAAATCTATGGCAAGACGTGAAAATGGTTGTCTAGCAATGATCAACAACCAATTTGACAGAGCTTGAAGAATTTTGAAAAGGATAATTGACAAATGTTGCACAATCCAGGTGTGGAAAGATCTTAGAGAGTTACCCAGAAAGACTCACAGGTGTAATTGCTGTTTCTACAAAGTATTGACTCAGGGCTGTGAATACTTATGTTGTCACCAAAGCCCCATCCATATACTACCCACCACTGCGACCTGTATGCTCTCGTTGTCTGGCCCTCACTACATATTCGGCACCAAACCCACGGCTCCAGGTCATCTATAAGTCTTTGCTAGGTAAAGCCCCACCATATCTCAGCTCACTGGTCACCATAGCAGCACCCACCCATAGCACGCGCTCCAGCAGGTATATTTCACTTGTCATCCCCAAAGCCAACACTTAGTCCAATGACTGGAATTAATTGCAAAAAAAAATCTGAAGCTGGAGTCTTATCTCTCTCTAAATTTAAGCTTCAGCTGTCAGAGCAGCTTACCGATCACTGTACCTGTACACAGCAAATCTGTAAATAGCACACCCAACTACCTCATCCCCATATTGTTACTTACCATCTTGCTATTTTGCACCCCAATATTTCTGTTCTCTACTTGCA
Source organism: Oncorhynchus mykiss (assembly GCF_013265735.2). Classification (NCBI taxonomy): domain Eukaryota; kingdom Metazoa; phylum Chordata; class Actinopteri; order Salmoniformes; family Salmonidae; genus Oncorhynchus; species Oncorhynchus mykiss. The sequence continues at coordinate 34,768,372 of NC_048585.1, read as the reverse complement.
CATCATCATCATCATCATCATCTGCACATCTGCCATTCCAGTGTTTAATGCTACATTTTAATTATTTCGCCTTCATGGCCTATTTATGGCCTTACCTCCCTAATCTTCTACATTTGCACACACTGTACATAGAATTTTCTATTGTGTGATTGATTGTACGTTTGTTTATGTGAAACTCTGTTGTTTTTGTCGCACTGCTTTGTTTTATCTTGGCCAGGTCTTAGTTGTAAATGAGAACTTGTTCTCAACTGGCCTACCTGATTAAATGAAGGTGAAATAAATGAAAAATGTGAGTTTTGTATTTAATTTTGAATACATTTGTAACAACTTCTAAAAACATGTTTTCACTTTGTCATTATGGGGTATTGTGTGTAGATGGGTGAGAAAAAATATATTTAATCCATTTTGAATTCAGGCTGTAACATGACAAAATGTGGAATAAGTAAAGGGGTATGAATACTTTCTGAAGGCACGGTAAGTGTCCTGGGTCTCAGTCAGGAAGCACTTACTACCTGACCTTAACAGACAAGGATTCACCATCTGAAAAATGTTTTCCCCACTCGAGTGTACCATTTGTCACCCTTTTACTGGTAACCAATATTAACGCACCTGACTGGTTTTCTCCACTGTGCTGCTGGGAACCTCCACAGAGTCCTTCACAAAGAAGTTATCCAGCACCTCCACCTCCCAGCACTCTTGTCGACAAACTGGGCAGCGGATCACATTGACTGGAGCCAGGGGAATAACATACACAGGAATGAGTAAGGCATCTTCTAATATCAAGTTACAAAAGACATCTGCATTTTAATGAAAAGTTGCAATGATCATCCTGCACTTCAGTACAGTTATCAACTTCCCGATAAACAAACTGACGGATCTCACGTGGTTTCGAGTTGTCCGCTTGAAGTTGCGGGTCGCGACGTTGTTCAGTGTTGACTAAGTTCCTTGAAGGGGGTGGAAGACACTTCTTGCAGAAAGAGTGGAGGCATGGCAGAAGTTTCGGCTCTCGATTGTGGAAATTCAACTTACAGACAGGGCAAGTGTCCATGAGACCGATGCTACCTCCTAGCTGTTTCGCCCTCTCCTCTTCAACTGGCAAGCTCTCTGCCTCGTTTTCCACTATAATAACAAGGTCATCGTTGTCCACAGCAGCTTCTGGGCTCTCATCCATTGTCTCTGTTGTTGCTTTGTGCCTATTCAAGATGGACTTGAGTGCTTGGAAACCAGTCACTGTTAGCTAGCTAGCGGATACTAGCTAATGTTAGCTAGTCTCTCTGCAGTCTGTTACAGTCGAAATCAGTTGGGCATATATGCCTTGCTTGAGCAAAGTTCATGGTTCCTACATAATACTACCTCCCGAAATTAAACACAGTAATGGCAGGTTTGGCCAACATTAGTATACAATCACAAATTGAAAGTGCTAAACTCTGCGGTTGGGAAGCTAGATGGCTAACGTTAGCTAGATGACACAGTTGCTACCACGAAGGATGACGTAATTTAGTTATTAAATAGCTGCCTAGTGTCAATGAAACTGAACAATAGTAGAGGACACCGAATAGTAATTTTGTACAATAAACGTGCAATACAAACTTCTATCAATGGAAATTGCTAGCTACCATCTGTACAAGCAACATTCTTTCCCCCAAAAAAAACACACACGGAGTGCCCAGCATGCACTCTGATATTTTATGGTACAGCGACCATTTCAGGCCAAAATAGCTTGTGAACTTCGAAAGGCGTTTTTAATTGTTCAAGGCAATCAACACAAGCAAATAAATGTACCAAGTAAAAAAAAAAACATAGTTCATTTATTTGAATTATTTGAATCGCTCCCAAAGTCCCTGCCAGCAAAACCCAGTAGCCTGGGGAGGAGTTGATCTCCTCTCAAATGTCCTCTCTGGACTTCTGTACCTGGACTTCCATATGTTGTAATATAAAACAGATCTTCTATCTTCTACTGTAGAAAGGTGAATATTTTAAGAAAGTTTGAAAGGCATATACTCAAATGTCTGTTTTGGTCTAATGAAACCATTAAGTATTTGATCAAATGTATTTTAGTAGTGGGCAAGGTCATTGGCTGTCTTCTTTTGTAATCATTGAGCCTATGTCAATAATGTATTTATTCAAATGTTATTCAAAATATGTAGCTGTGGAATACCTTCCATCCTCTGGAGCTGGTCAGACCTGCTTTAGAGAGAACACTGAAGACCTTACAGCTTGACTATGTGGGCCTATACATTGTTGAATTGGACACTGCCTTCAAGGTACAGCAATGACTGAATATTGAATACAATTCTATCACTCTACATTTCTACCTAAAATGTGTAGTTTCGTGAAGCCAGGAGACACATTCTACCCCAAGGCTGGAATGGGAAGTACTTATACCATGATACAGACCTCTGTGCCACATGGAAGGTAAGCCAACTAGACCTGCAAAACAACCCCTGATTCAAATGAGTTCAAGGATGATCCGTGTCAGTTACTGATATACACTGCGCCACACTTGGTAAAAAAATATATAAAAAATGCATTCACCATTGTATTTTAAATTCACAAAGTGTACAAGACATCTTCAGCTTGTAGAAATACAGTTTTGTAAAAGCTTTAGCGTTCACCCAAAGGTCAAGGCCAAGGCCATAAAGGGTAGTAAAATCCATCCTGCTCACTTTGCAGTGAAGGGTAAAGTCTGGTTCCTGAGCCTCCTGAGTGCATTGCAGTGCTTGAGGCATCACTACAGACCCGGGTTCGATCCCAGGCTGTGCGTTGCCTCATGGGGACCCATGAGGCAGCGCACAATTGGCCCAGCGTCGTCTGAGTTAGGGGATGGTTTTGCTGGCCGGGAATTCCTTTGTCCATCCCACTCTAGCGACTCATTGTGGTGGGCAGGGCGCATGCAAGCTGACTTTTTATTTATTTTTTATTTATTTTACCTTTATTTAACTAGGCAAGTCAGTTAAGAACAAATTCTTATTTTCAATGACGGCCTAGGAACAGTGGGTTAACTGCCTGTTCAAGGGCAGAACGACAGATTTGTACCTTGTCAGCTCGGGGGTTTGAACTTGCAACCTTCCGGTTACTAGTCCAACGCTCTAACCACTAGGCTACCCTGCCGCCCCTTTCCTCCACATATTGGTGTGGTTGGCTTCCGGGTTAAGAGAGCAGTGCAGCTTGTCAGGGTTGTGGCTCTCAATCTTTGCCTCTCCCGAGTCCGTTGGGGAGTTGAAGAAATGGGACAAGACTTTAGCTACCAATTGGATATCACGAAAAAGAGGTAAAAAAAGATTGTGTTCCTTTTCTTTTAGAGTGCTTAGCCAGAATGAATGAGATGTCTTTTTAATGTATGTGTTTTGAGTTTCTTGGTTTTGTTTTATTTTCCTTCCATGAAAACAGGATTTAGGGGCTTGCAAACATGCTGGCCTAACCAAGTCTCTGGGAGTTTCCAACTTCAACAAGAGGCAGCCAGAGCTGATCCTGAAGAAACCAGGCCTCGAACACAGACTGGTCTCAAATCAGGTAGACATAGTTTGCGTCCAAAATGGCACCGTATTCCCTGTGTAGTGCAGCAGTATATAGGGAATAGGGAACCATTTGGGACACAATCATGAACTCCAACTGCTAAAGAACTATGTAACAACAATATAACTGTAGTAATTACAATGTTACTAAACATGTATAAGAGCTGATTGATCTTCTTAGAGTGCTTTATTTTCTCTCAACACCGGTTGAATGTCATCCATATTTCACTCAGCCGAAGCTGCTTGAATAGTTGCAGAACGACATAGTCATTGTGGGATACAGCTCCATAGGAACATCAAGAGATGCATCCTGGTAAAACTAATGCACTACATTAGAAAATAATTATCAATGACATAATCAATGGTGATTACATTGGATGAGGACAACCCAATTAATCCAATGGTTAATGATTCATGGTATAGTCAATCAAATAAGTACAGCTATTAGTCTGCAAAAAGATTGAGCACAAAATGCATGTAGCTATGTACAGCTAGATATACATACCTAAAACATATTTTCTTAACTGTGTTGATTACATTTCACGTAATAGGGTGAATCTGACCTGTCCGCCCTTGTTGGAAGATGAGCTCTTGGTGTACATTGCCCACAAGTACAAGAAGACTACAGCTCAGATGTCCCCGTGGTTCAACATCCAGAGAGGGGTGCTAGTCATCCCTAAGAGCTTCAACCCACAGCACATAAAGGATAACTGTTAGGTCTGTGTGAATCTAAGACACATGTGCCATTTGAATAATGTCAGATTGTGGGACACAACATTTTATGTATTGGGAGTGCAAAATGTATTTAGCTACAATTGTTATTGACTAAGTGAAGGATAACTCCTGAAGCATATGATGTCACATTCATGTTTCCCTCATATCTCCCAATGAAGATATTTTACTTTTCCCTAACTGAGGCTAAAATGAAGGCAATAGAGGACCTAAACAAGAACATTCGGTTGGTGGAGCTTCTCATGTAAGTATACAGAAGACTTTCTGATTGCACTGCAACACTTTGTATGTTTTCTCCATTTGCTTCCAGATATTGTTTATCTAAAAATATTACTCTGATTCAACAGGGAGAGTGACCATCCAGAGTACCCCTTCATGACAATTACTAGACCTGGCTTCTACAGACAGAAATGTAAAAATGCAATTCATATTTGCTCAAATTAAGTTCCTTACTGTTATTTGTAGGCTACTTTACGTATTGTTCTCTGGCTTTGTAATGTAATATCGCATTTCAAGGTAAGACACAGATGCAGACAACGTCAAATTAACAGCAGTTTATTAATCCAACAGGGGCAGGCAAAGACAGGTCAGGGGCAGGCAGGGGTCAATAATTCAAATAGGTGGGGCAAAGGTACAGAACGGCAGGCAGGCTCAGGGTCAGGGTAGGCAGAGGTCAGTAATCCAGATAGGTGGGGCAAAGGTACAGGACAGCAGGCAGGCTCAGAGTCGGGGTAGGCAGAAAAGGTAAAAACCTGGAAAACTAGGAAACAGGAGCCATCAAGAGACAGAAACAGGGGGAAAACCGCTGGTAGGCTTGACAAAACAAGACAAACTGGCAACAGACAAACAGAGAACACAGGTATAAATACACAGGGGAAAATGTGCAACACCTGCAGAGGGTGGAGACAATCACAAAGACAGGTGAAACAGATCAGGGTGTGACATATAAATCATGTGTGCATAATATAATGCATCAACCACAGTAGTATTATAATAAAACATTTTAAAAAGTTTTAAAACTATTTTTATTGAATATTCACAAAAAAATAAACAACTTTCGAAACAACTTTTTGTCTGGAGAGGATCATTTCACCGTTGCAATTGAGTGTGTCCAGCATGGAGAAGTAGTCTCTGCAACAAATTCGGTGCATCAAGGCAGACATGAAGAGTCCAAATTTTTCTTTGTATTCTTTTTATTTAACCTTTTATTTAACTAGGCAAGTCAGTTAAGAACAAATTCTTAATTACAATGATGGCCTATCAAAAGGTAAAAGGCCTCCTGCGGGGACAGGGGCTGGGATTCAAAATAAATAAAATAAAAAAATGGGACAAAACACACATCACAAAGAGAGACAACACAAAGAGAGACCTAAGACAATATCATTGCATGGCAGCAACACAACATGAAAACAACATGGTAGCAACACAACATGGCAGCAGCCCAGGATACAAACATTATTAGGCACAGACAACAGCACAAAGGGCAAGAAGGTAGAGACAACAATACATCACACAAAGCAGCCACAACTGTCAGTAAGAGTGTCCATTATTGAGTCTTTGAATTAAGAGATTGAGATAACACTGTCCAGTTAGAGTTTTTGTTGCAGCTCGTTCCAGTCGCTAGCTGCAGCGAACTGAAAAGATGAGCGACCCAGGGATGTGTGCACTTTGGGGACCTATAACAGAATGTGACTGGCAGAATGGGTGTTGTATGTGGAGGATGAGGGCTGCAGTAGATATCTCAGATAGGGGGGAGTGAGGCCTAAGAGGGTTTTATAAATAAGCATCAACCAGTGGATCTTGCGACGGGTATACAGAGATGATGTAACGGATCTCGTCCTCCTCTTCTGAGGAGGAGTAGCGAGAAGGATCGGAGGACCAATGCGCAGCGTGGTAAGTGTCCATAATGTTTAATCAAAACACAACAGAACACTGGAACTAAACAATAAACGTGAATAAACGAAACAGTCCCGTGTGGCAACAAGCACTGACACGGAAGACAAACACCCACAACTCAAAAGTGAAACCAGGCTACCTAAGTATGATTCTCAATCAGGGACAACGATTGACAGCTGCCTCTGATTGAGAACCATACTAGGCCGAACACAGAAATCCCAAATGATAGAAAAACGAACATAGACAACCCACCCAACTCGAACCTTTAAGAGGCTCCTCTGTCCTCCACTCGTTACCTGTATTAATGGCACCTGTTTGAACTTGTTATCAGTATAAAAGACACCTGTCCACAACCTCAAACAGTCACACTCCAAACTCCACTATGGCCAAGACCAAAGAGCTGTCAAAGGACACCAGAAACAAAATTGTAGACCTGCACCAGGCTGGGAAGACTGAATATGCAATAGGTAAGCAGCTTGGTTTGAAGAAATCAACTGTGGGAGCAATTATTAGGAAATGGAAGACATACAAGACCACTGATAATCTCCCTCGATCTGGGGCTCCACTCAAGATCTCACCCCGTGGGGTCAAAATGATCACAAGAAGTGCCAGACGTGTCCCCCTGCTTAAGCCAGTACATGTCCAGGCCCGTCTGAAGTTTGCTAGAAAGCATTTGGATGATCCAGAAGAAGATTGTGAGAATGTCATATGGTCAGATGAAACCAAAATATAACTTTTTGGTAAAAACTCAACTCGTCGTGTTTGGAGGACAAAGAATGCTGAGTTGCATCCAAAGAACACCATACCTACTGTGAAGCATGGGGGTGGAAACATCATGCTTTGGGGCTGTTTTTCTGCAAAGAGACCAGGACGACTGATCCGTGTAAAGGAAAGAATGAATGGGGCCATGTACCGTGCTATTTTGAGTGAAAACCTCCTTCCATCAGCAAGGGCATTGAAGATGAAACGTGGCTGGGTCTTTCAGCATGACAATGATCCCAAACACACCGTCCGGGCAATGAAGAAGTGGCTTCGTAAGAAGCATTTCATGGACCTGGAGTGGCCTAGGCAGTTTTCAGATCTCAACCCCATAGAAAATCTTTGGAGGGAGTTGAAAGTCTGTGTTGCCCAGCAACAGCCCCAAAACATCACTGCTCTAGAGGAGATCTGCATGGAGGAATGGGCCAAAACACCAGCAACAGTGTGTGAAAACCTTGTGAAGACTTACAGAAAACGTTTGACCTCTGTCATTGCCAACCAAGGGTATATAACAAAGTATTGAGATAAACTTTTATTATTGACCAAATACTTATTTTCCACCATAATTTGCAAATAAATTCATAAAAAATCATACAATGTGATTTTATGGATTTCTTTTTTTCATTTTGTCTGTCATAGTTGAAGTGTACCTATGATGAAAATTACAGGCCTCTCTCATCTTTTTAAGTGGGAGAACTTGCACAATTGGTGGCTGACTGAATACTTTTTTTGCCCCACTGTACTTTTGTTAGCTGCATGTGTGACATCCATCCACCAGTTCTATTTATAATATTTTACAAAGATTATAGCTTTTTCATTTTTCTTTCTCGGAAAATTCTGTTCTCTTTTATCAATTAGTATGTTTGAGTTTAACCACATAATATGTTCTGTCTTTTCTGGTGGATTAAACTGAAATTGCGATCAGATTTCTATGGCTTGTTTTAAAAATAGCTATATTTTGGAGACCATTTCATTTTCAAATATCCGAAAGTGAGAGGTTGAAATCTGAATAAAGGGAAAAAGGCCATTCTTGAACATGGGGTGAGACATTTTTACTAATCTGCTGAAGAACCAGCTTGGATTTAAGTATAGCTTCTGTATGACTGATGTCTTTAGTGAGAGGTCTAATGCTTTAATATTGAATAATATCTGTCCTCCGAATTCATATTCATTAAATAAATAGGCCCGTTTAATTTTGTCTGGCTTGCCGTTCCAAATAAAATTGATAATTTTTTGCTCATATAATTTAAAAAACAGGTTGCTAGGTGTACGCAAGACCATAAGCAAATAGGTAAACTGGGTAAATCAGGGTGATTATTCCTCAAATAGAAAGTTATTTTCCTTTCCATCCTTCCAACATTTTTGCTAACTTTCTATTAAAATGTATTGTAGTGAACTCATTTATTTATTTTGGGATATGTATACCAAGTATGTCCTTATCACCGTCAGACCATTTTATTGGTAAACTATACGGTGATGTAAAATAATTGTGGTTATCACCCATTTAGCGAGTTTCCCCCTCACTCCTGGCTCTCTCTTCTCCTGTAGCTCCAAGGCATAGCGATTGGTCTCCTCTACTATGTCTCCCACCAGCTCCTCTGTCAGAAACAGCTTGAAGCACTCTGCCTCAGATGGAAATGGCAAGGGGCGTTGCACTCCAGACTGGGACTCATCAAAGCAAACAGCAGGGACAGGGGGGGTGAAATGGCTGGCGGCCTTCCAGCTACCATAGACCTCCCGTACTTCATCCACTGTCGGTCTGCCTCCATCACCACAAGCATCTTCAAAGGAACGTGGGACTTCGTCAGTGGACAAGGTGTCCTCAGATTCTGGATTTTCCTTGGCTACAAGGTTGAGGGGCAGCTCCTCAATGTCACTGTCAGAATGTGACCATACTCAGACTCATTGTCAGAATTGATAAAAATCTCCAGAATTTCTGCATTTGTGAGTTGTCTCCTTCTGAAAGACATTGCTAATGCTACAGCTTAGCCCACTAGCTACATACATAGACAACAACACTGAATGGCTCAGAGTGGGAGTCAGAGGTTACATGATTGACTGCAGGCACGCGCCACTTATATGCAGGCACGCGCCACAGAAAATGTTTTGTGTGGTAATTATTTATTTATTTACATGTTTACAAGTACTGGTGACAAATCATGCATTCTGATTCTCTTCGTGTGTGTAAAATACATTATTTTGAAGGTTGTACTAATTATGATGAGCTAAGCTAATTCCAGCTATGTGTGGAGCCATGTTTGTTGACATACAACGCATTATGGGTTTTACGCAATTCTGGGTTTCATGTCTGTCATACCAAAGATGTTATCACAAAATGAGGTGTGGGAGGGTTCACTAATTTTTCGATTCGACTTTCGGAAGTGAATGATGGGATGTGAACTATGGTAGACGACACACCCCCTTCAACATGCATACTGCAAAAATACCAAACTCTTCGTCTCCTCTTATTATCTTTGGTTGACCCCAAAAAACAAAAATGGCGGTGTGCATAAACTACCCATCATCAGATTACTTTCGATTTCTAGAAAGTGTTTTACTAAATGATTTAGATCAATGGTGAGCTCACCCGTGATGTTATGAATTATAAATAGTAATTGCTATTAACTAATTAATATTGTAGTTTCTGTCAGCCGAGAGTCTAAATATGACCGCTTGTGTTATCTTTCCTCAGTTAGCGCAAGGACAAATGTAGCCTACATTTTACAGTTTGGATGATTGTGTTATGCTGTAGCTACTTCAGTGAATGTCTGAACATTGCATCCAAAAATGAACTGGTCACATTCACGACATAACTTTGTAAGGACTGTGTTTGTGCAAAATGTTTCTATGAAAAACCTGTGTGGCCAGCTCAAATGCTGACTGTTGCGTCAATCGAAGCTGGACATTCTAAATAAGCATTCTAATCACACCCGTGTGGAAAGGTTGCCCAAAAAAATCCATACAATTATCTTTGGTTAGTGGAGATGGAGACTGAAATGAAAAAATATGCTTAAAGTACTTTGCTTCCTCTTTCAAAATATTGTTGGGTGAATCATGGGTGATTCCATAATTTGTAACAAGTTTCAGTACATTATTTTTGGTAGCATTTCTATGTTGAAGTTTAAAAAATAATTTGGTGAATTTGTTCCCATATTCCATCCAGTTCTCTTTATTTTTTTACAATATATTACACTTGATCTTTATTGAATAAGTTCCTAATTTTCTTTTTGTTTTTCCTTTTTCTGTTCCTCTATGGTTGTAACGGTCCTCTGATGAAGAGGATGAACAAAACAAGTTATCATCCAATAGGTTTTGATTCAATTTCCAATATCCTCGCCTATGTGAAAATTCTATAAGAATAATATATATGCCAATTATTTGATGGTCCAACCTCATTCTGTCCCCTATAAAAATAGCCCACATTAACATATGTAGCCTAAGAAACAAGGTTCATTAAATCGATATCTTGCCAGTAAGAGATGACATCCATATTGTGACTATCTCTGAAACTCACTTAGAAACTACTGATAATACCTACAGTGGTAGCGATACTTGGTTATAACATCTACAGAAAATATAGAAATGCCAATGGGGGTGTGTTGCGGTCAGTGTTGCGGTCTATATTCAGAGCCACATTTCTGTAAAGCTTAGAGAGGAGCTCATGTTAAATACTGTTGAAGTAATAGGGCTACATGTTAATCTGCCTCACTTAAAGACCATTCTTGTAGGAAGCTGCTATAGACCACCAAGTGCTAACAGTCAGTATCTGGATAACACGCAAAACACCAGTCTCAATGTCAACAGTGAAGAGGCATCTCCGGGATGCTGGCCTTCGAGGCAGAGTTCCTCTGTCCAGTGTCTGTTATTTTGCCCATCTTAATCTTTTCTTTTAATTGGCCAGTCTGAGATATGGCTTTTTCTTTGCAACTCTAGAAGTCCAGCATGCCGGAGTCGCCTCTTCACTGTTGATGTTGAGACTGGTGTTTTGTGGGTACTATTTAATGAAGCTGCCAGTTGAGGACTTGTGAGGCATCTGTTTCTCAAACTAGACACTCTAATGTACTTGTCCTCTTGCTCAGTTTTGCTTCACTTTTTTAATCAGAACAGCAGTTTTCAGCTGTCCTAACATAATTGCAAAAGGGTTTTCTAATGATCAATTAGTCTTTTAAAATTATAAACTTGGATTAGCTAATACAACATGCCATTGGAACACAGGTGTGATGGTTGCTGAAAATGGGCTTCTGTACGCCTATGTAGATATTCCATAAACAAAATCGGCCATTTCCAGCTACAATAGTAATTTACAATGAATTTGATGTTATTTTAATGGACAAAATGCTTTTCTTTCAAAACAAGAACATTTCTAAGTGGCCCCAAACTTTTGAATGGTTGTGTCATAGAGAGGTAGGAATAGTTCTACCTCTCCTTGGTCAGCATGCAAAGCTGCACACAGCACCGTTTGATTAAGCTACTGATATTGCCAGGGGTTGTTCTGCATGCAAAATGACTCTCCATGAAAAATGACATCAATACTCAGATCGAGACCAACCACAACACAGCACTGACCCTGGCCTGCCAACGTGGAGCAAATAAAGATGACGAGCTTAGGGCAAGGATTTCTTTCCAGAGAGACATCAGGGATTGTAACATACTATGTTTCACGGAAACATGGCTCTCTCGGGATTTACTGTCTGAGTCCGTCCAGCCAGTCGGGTTCTCAGTATAACGCACAGTAAGGAATAAATATCTCTCCGGGAAGAAGAAGGGTGTTTCATGATTAACGACTCATGGTGTGATTGTGATAACATACAGGAACTAAAGTCCTTTTGTTCACCCGACCTAGAATACTTCAATCAAATGCCAACCATATTATCTCTCAAGAGAATTATCTTAGTTTATAGTCACAGCCGTGTATATCCCCCTCAAGCCAATACCCCGACGGCCCTCAAAGGACTTTATGCAAACTGGAAACCACATATCCTGAGGCCGCATTTATTGTAGCTGGGAATTTTAACAAAGCAAATTTGAGAAAAAGGCTGCAGAAGTTCTATCAACACATTGACTGTAGTACTCGCGCTGCTAAAACACTCGACCACTGCTACTTTTACTTCCGCGATGCATACAAGGCCCTCCCCCGCCCTCCTTTCGGCAAATCTGACCACGACTCATTTTGCTCCTCCCTTCCTATAGGTAGAAACTCAAACGGGAAGTACCCGTGCTAAGGACTATTCAACGCTGGTCTGACCAATCGGATTCCACACTTCAAGATTATTTTGATCACACAGACTGAGATATGTTCTCGATCACAAGATGGCGCCGACAGAGATGGTCACTTGGATTCCCGTCCTTAGGAAACTATGCAGTATTTTGTTTTTTAATGTATTATTTCTTACATTGTTATCCCAGGAAATCTTAAGTCTTATTACATACAGCTGGGAAGAACTATTGGAGTCTTATTGTGGTACAGGATGGCAGGCAGTCTCAGGGTCAGGGCAGGCAGAAAGGTCAATACCTGGTAGGACTAGAAAACAAGAGTAAGAAACAGGCAGGAGCAGGGGAACAAACGCGGGTAGGTTTCACGAACAAAACGAACCGGCAACAGACAAACAGAGAACACAGTTATAAATACACAGGGGATAATGGGGAAGATGGGCGACACCTGCCTGGTGGGGGGTGGAGACAAGCACAAAGACAGGTGAAACCGATCAGGGTGTGACAGTCGGGCTGTATCACCGCCTGGTACGGCAACTGTACTGCCCACAACCGTCTACCCAATGCATCACCGGGGACAAACTACCTGCCCTCCAGGACATCTTCAGCACCTGATGTCACAGGAAGGCCAAAAAGTTAATCAAGGACAACAACCACCCGGGCCACTGCCTGTTCAGCCCGCTATCATCCAGAAGGCGAGGTCATCAAAGCTGGGACCGAGAGACTGAAAAACAGCTTCTATCTCAAGGTCATCAGACTGTTAAATACCCATCACTAGCATATTAGAGGCTGCTGCCTATATACATAGACTTGAAATCACTGGCCACTTTAATAAATGGAACGCTAGTCACTTTAATAATGTTTACATATTTTGCAATACTCATCTCATATGTACACTACCGTACAAAAGTTTTGGGTCACTTAGAAATGTCTTTGTTTTTGAAAGAAAAGCACATTTTTTGTCCATTAACCTCTCTCAACCACCCATCCCGGATCCGGTAAAATTGTCATCAGCAACGCTGAATAGCATAGCGCCACAGTCAAATAATATTACTAGAAAATATTTATATTCATGAAATCACAAGTGAAATATAGTGAAACACAGCTTAGCCTTTTGTTAATCACCCTGTCATCTCAGATTTTGAAATGATGCTTTACAGCCAAAGCAAGACAAGCATTTGTGTACGTTTATCGATAGCCTAGCATAGCATTATGTCCAGCAATCAAAGCAATCAAATTAAATCGTTTACCTTTGATGAGCTTCGGATGTTTTCACTCATGAGACTCCCAGTTAGAGAGCAAATGTTCATTTGGTTCCATAAAGATGATTTTTTTATAGCCAAAATACCTCTGTTTGTTCTTCACGTTTTGTTGAGAAATCCGCCGGAAATTACGGTCATGACAATGCCGAAAAATATTCGAAATTAGATCCATAATATTGACAGAAACATGGCAAACGTTTTTTATAATCAATCCTCAAGGTGTTTTTCAAATACCTATTCGATAATATATCAACCGGGACAATTGGTTTTTCAGTAGGACCGATTGGAATAATGGCTACCTCTGTATTTTGGCTACCTCTGAATCTCTCTGGGAGCATCAGGTGACCACTTGCGCAATGTAGCCGATTACGGGTATTCTTCAACATAAATGCGTAAAACTACGTCACAATGCTGTAGACCCCTTGGGGAATACGGAGAAAAAGTAATCTGGTTGATAGCCCATTCACTGCTCAATTAGGGACGCATTGGGAACGCAGGGCTTTCAAAACATGACGCACTTCCGGATTGGATTTGTCTTAGGATTTCGCCTGCAACATCAGTTCTGTTATACTCACAGACAATATTTTTACAGTTTTGTCCCATTTACTACGGGCAAGTTATTTTTCCAAAAATGAAAATACTGCCCCCTAGTCACAAAAGGTTTAATCTAACTGCCTTTAGCTCAGCCCCAGAGGCAAGGATATGCATATTCTTGGTATAATTTGAATGGAAACCTTCTGAAGTTTGTGGAAATGTTAATTGAATGTAGGAGAATATAACACAGTAGATCTGGTGGAAGAAAAGAGAAAGAAAGAGCATACGTTTTCTGTTTTTTATTGTTGTAGCATCATCTTTCACATGTACTAGAATAGCCACACAGTCAGATAGGATGCTGCAGATAATGTTGATGGATAGCACAAGAGGGCAACTGTAGGTGTGCAAAGTTTCAGACTGATAACTTCAGGAATGGGTGAGCTACATGACATTTAGTCACCCTGAAGTCACCCAGGTGTCTCACACAAGTTGCCCACCTATAACTGTATACAACAGTGCAAATAACTATATACAACATATCAAAAAGCAATTCTAACACACAAAAATGTTATATTTTTAAAATAAAAAACAGGGGTAGTGTAACGATCTGGGTGTCGTGGGTGTGAAGACAGGCGCAGGAAACAGAGAGTTCAAGGTAGTGCTCTTTAATGCACACACGGCGAACATAGGCCACCCCACGAAACACTGGGTGCTAAAAAACAAATGCCCCAAGCATGGGGACTAAAACAGTCCGGCAAAAACCCACGAACAGGAACAAACACGTTCAACTCCAACATACACAAATGTTACACAAACAATCCCGCACAAAGAAACAGGCGGGCCCAGCTGACTAATAAAGCCCAACTAATCACCACAATCCATAACAGGTGTAACCAATAAACAGACAAGGAGGGGTAGGAAAGAATCAGTGGCAGCTAGTAGGCCGGCAACGACAACCGCCGAGCGCCACCCGAACGGGAAGGGAGCCACCTTCGGTAGGAGTCGTGACAGGTAGACCCTTTGGAAGTCCTCTACACAATATTTTGCTGCCTGTGCCATGTCCCATAGCAGTCTCTTTCTGATGTAAAGCAGAGGCAAACTGAACAAGTGGTGTAGGTGATGGGGGACTTCATGCGACACAGAACACAACGACGCCTACATGCTGTGCCCTTTTGGCCCTGAGGCACAGTCATGCCTGCAGCAATGAACTGTGGCATATGAACACCACTGGAGGCAGGAGTAGAGCTGGCAGAGGTAGAGGGGGCAGAATGTGATGCAGTGGACTTTTTGCTATAGCAAGCAAGCTCCCGGATGAGCAGCTCCCTGAAGGCTAGCTGTGAGATGGGGGGCTGTCCACAGCTCTTCGCCATTTCCTTCTGCAGGATGAAGGAATTCACCACAGCAATGTCAATGAAATGGTAAAACAATGTCTTGTACCATTTCTTTGTCTTATGTAGAACATTGTAGTACCCTATCAGTGCGTCTGATAGGTCTACACCTCCCATGCTCTTGTTGTAGTCCTTGATAGCTGCAGGAATGGGGACATTTTTGGTGGTCCACCCGCTTCAGTGGGGGATGGGCACCTTGGCACCAGGGGCTCCCAGTCAGAGTCGCTATCACTGTGAAAGAAAACATAAAAAAATATATTTGTATTGTATGAGCCTTTTATCATCACATAAAATAAACAGATATGTATTGTATAGAGCAGAGGGAACAGTCACTAAGGTGAAGTGCTGTTCCATTCAACTCCGGCCATTGTTGTGGGCCTGCGCTCCCCCCAACAGCATCCAATGGCAATTTCATATGGAAATGTGGAGGAGTAGCAGGCGCTGTGGCCATGTGTGTGTTTGCTGTTCTACTCCATTCCATTTGAATAAAAAATGGAAAATATATATATCTGACATGGAATATATATATATGTATACAGTGGGGAGAACAAGTATATGATATACTGCCGATTTTGCAGGTTTTCCTACTTACAAAGCATGTAGAAGTCTGTAATTTTTATCATAGGTACACTTCAACTGTGAGAGACGGAATCTAAAACAAAAATCTAGAAAATCACATTGTATGATTTTTAAGTAATTAATTTGCATTTTATTGCATGACATAAGTATTTGATCACCGACCAACCAGTAAGAATTCCGGCTCTCACAGACCTGTTTGTTTTTCTTTAAGAATCCCTCCTGTTCTCCACTCATTACCTGTATTAACTGCATCTGTTTGAACTCGTTACCTGTATAAAATACACCTGTCCATCAAACAGACTCCAACCTCTCCACAATGGCCAAGACCAGAGAGCTGTGTAAGGACATCAGGGTTAAGATTGTAGATCTGCACAAGGCTGGGATGGGCTACAGGACAATAGGCAAGCAGCTTGGTAAGAAGGCAACAACTGTTGGCGCAATTATTTGAAAAGGGAAGAAGTTCAAGATGACGGTCAATCACCCTCAGTCTGGGGCTCCATGCAAGATCTCACCTCGTGGGGCATCAATGATCATGAGGAAGGTGAGGGATCAGGCCAGAACTACACGGCAGGACCTGGTAAATGACCTGAAGAGAGCTGGGACCACAGCCTCAAAGAAAACCATTAGTAACACACTACGCCGTCATGGATTAAAATCCTGCAGCGCACGCAAGGTCCCCCTGCTCAAGCCAGCGCATATCCAGGTCCATCTGAAGTTTGCCAATGACCATCTGGATGATCCAGAGGAGGAATGGGAGAAGGTCATGTGGTCCGATGAGACAAAATATAGCTTTTTGGTCTAAACTCCACTCGCCGTGTTTGGAGGAAGAAGAAGGATGAGTACAACCCCAAGAACACCATCCCAACCGTGAAGCATGGAGGTGGAAACATCATTCTTTGGGGATTGTAACACTTCAAAATTCCAATAGGGGGCGTGTGCGTTCCACCGGGCTTTTCATATTGCAAATGGCACCCAAGTCAACATCCAAAAGCCAAAATTTGAAAAAATATTAAAAAAAAAAAAAAACTTAAAACCCCTTAAAAAAGTGCTTTCTGGACCTTTTTTCGAAATTCTTTCGAGTTTTTTGTCAATTACACATGTGTAAGAACTGTATGAGTATACTTTTGTCATCATATATATATATTTTTTAAGTACATGCGCATAAGGCACATGTTTTGTCCATTTGCAATATGATTTCATAGGAAGTTAAAAGTCAAAAGTCAAAAATGTCAAAATTTGGTAAAAAACTTCACACATCCTTAAAAAAGTGCTTTCTGGACCGTTTTTCAAAATTCTTTCGATTTTTGTGTCAATTACACATGTATAAGAACTTTATCAACATACTTTAGTCATACTTTATTATCATATATATATATTTTTTTTTTTACTTGTGCATAAGGCATATGTTTTCTCCATTTGGAATATGATTTCATAGGAAGTCAAAAGTCAAAAGTCAAAAATGTCAAAATTTGGTAAAAAACTTCATACATCCTTAAAAAAGTGCTTTCTGGACCTTTTTTCAAAATTCTTTCGATTTTTGTGTCAATAACACATGTATAAGAACTTTATCAACATACTTTAGTCATACTTTATTATCATATTTTTTTTACTTGTGCATAAGGCATATGTTTTCTCCATTTGCAATATGATGTCATAGGAAGTCAAAAGTCAAAGTCAAAAGTAACGATTTTCCTCCGTGCAACTGATGATCTAAAATGTGCAACAAAATTTTTTTGATTTTTTTTGTTTATGTTTCCCTACTTTTTCAAAGTCACTGTGCATTTGCAATATGTTTTAATGGGCAGGTACCATCAAGAATTTGTCATGCTCAAAATTCAAACTTTACTTTGCTCAAACTATACCTTTGTCAACTTGTATTATCATATTTCTTTTTGTTTTACTTGTGCATAAGGCATATGTTTTCTCCATTTGCAATATGATGTCATAGGAAGTCAAAAGTCAAAGTCAAAAGTAAATATTTTCCTCCGTGCACCTGGTGATCTGAAATGTGCACCTGGTGACCTGAAATGTGCACCTGGTGATCTAAAATATGCAACTGGTAACCCCAAAAAAAAATGTTGGGATGTTTTTTTGTTTATGTTTCCTTACTTTTTCAAAGTCACTGTGCATTTGCAATATGTTTTAATGGGCAGGTACCATCACGAATTTGTCATGCTATAAATTCAAACTTTACTTTGCTCAAACTATACCTTTGTCATCTTGTGATCTAAAATATGCAACTGGTTACCCAAAAAATGTGTTGATGTTTTTTTGTTTATGTTTCCTTACTTTTTCAAAGTCACTGTGCATTTGCAATATGTTTCAATGGGCAGGTACCATCACGAATTTGTCTTGCTCAAAATTTTTTAGATGTATTTTTTTTTGTTTCCTTACTTTTTCAAAGTCACTGTGCATTTGCAATATGTTTTAATGGGCAGGTACCATCACGAATTTGTCATGCTCAAAATTCAAGCTTTACTTTGCTCAAACTATACCTTTGTCATCTTGTGATCTAAAATATGCAACTGGTTACCCAAAAAAATTGTTGATGTTTTTTTGTTTATGTTTCCTTACTTTTTCAAAGTCACTGTGCATTTGCAATATGTTTCAATGGGCAGGTACCATCACGAATTTGTCATGCTCAAAATTTTTTAGATGTATTTTTTTTTGTTTCCTTACTTTTTCAAAGTCACTGTTCATTTGCAATATGTTTTAATGGGCAGGTACCATCACGAATTTGTCATGCTCAAAATTCAAGCTTTACTTTGCTCAAACTATACCTTTGTCATCTTGTGATCTAAAATATGCAACTGGTTAACCAAAAAAATTGTTGATGTTTTTTTGTTTATGTTTCCTTACTTTTTCAAAGTCACTGTGCATTTGCAATATGTTTCAATGGGCAGGTACCATCACGAATTTGTCATGCTCAACATTTTTTAGATGTATTTTTTTTTTGTTTCCTTACTTTTTCAAAGTCACTGTGCATTTGCAATATGTTTTAATGGGCAGGTACCATCACGAATTTGTCATGCTCAAAATTCAAGCTTTACTTTGCTCAAACTATACCTTTGTCATCTTGTGATCTAAAATATGCAACTGGTTACCCAAAAAATTTGTTGATGTTTTTTTGTTTATGTTTCCTTACTTTTTCAAAGTCACTGTGCATTTGCAATATGTTTCAATGGGCAGGTACCATCACGAATTTGTCATGCTCAAAATTTTTTAGATGTATTTTTTTTTGTTTCTTACTTTTTCAAAGTCACTGTGCATTTGCAATATGTTTTAATGGGCAGGTACCATCACGAATTTGTCATGCTCAAAATTCAAGCTTTACTTTGCTCAAACTATACCTTTGTCATCTTGTGATCTAAAATATGCAACTGGTTACCCAAAAAATTTGTTGATGTTTTTTTGTTTATGTTTCCTTACTTTTTCAAAGTCACTGTGCATTTGCAATATGTTTCAATGGGCAGGTACCATCACGAATTTGTCATGCTCAAAATTTTTTAGATGTATTTTTTTTTGTTTCCTTACTTTTTCAAAGTCACTGTGCATTTGCAATATGTTTTAATGGGCAGGTACCATCACGAATTTGTCATGCTCAAAATTCAAGCTTTACTTTGCTCAAACTATACCTTTGTCATCTTGTGATCTAAAATATGCAACTGGTTAACCAAAAAATGTGTTGATGTTTTTTTGTTTATGTTTCCTTACTTTTTCAAAGTCACTGTGCATTTGCAATATGTTTCAATGGGCAGGTACCATCACGAATTTGTCATGCTCAAAAAATTTTAGATGTATTTTTTTTTGTTTCCTTACTTTTTCAAAGTCACTGTGCATTTGCGATATGTTTTAATGGGCAGGTACCATCACGAATTTGTCATGCTCAAAATTCAAGCTTTACTTTGCTCAAACTATACCTTTGTCATCTTGTGATCTAAAATATGCAACTGGTTACCCAAAAAATGTGTTGATGTTTTTTTGTTTATGTTTCCTTACTTTTTCAAAGCCACTGTGCATTTGCAATATGTTTCAATGGGCAGGTACCATCACGAATTTGTCATGCTCAAAATTTTTTAGATGTATTTTTTTTTGTTTCCTTACTTTTTCAAAGTCACTGTGCATTTGCAATATGTTTTAATGGGCAGGTACCATCACGAATTTGTCATGCTATAAATTCAAGCTTTACTTTGCTCAAACTATACCTTTGTCATCTTGTGATCTAAAATATGCAACTGGTTACCCAAAAAATTTGTTGATGTTTTTTTGTTTATGTTTCCTTACTTTTTCAAAGTCACTTTGCATTTGCAATATGTTTCAATGGGCAGGTACCATCACGAATTTGTCATGCTCAACATTTTTTAGATGTATTTTTTTTGTTTCCTTACTTTTTCAAAGTCACTGTGCATTTGCAATATGTTTTAATGGGCAGGTACCATCACGAATTTGTCATGCTATAAAAATCCTGCAGGAATGTGAAATTGACTGGCCCGATGAACTCGGGATGGCTTTGCAGTGATTCTGGGTCATCTCAATCGCTCGTTTGGGTTGATTTCAGAATGTCGCTTTTGGTGATGTTTTTTCACTATAGAATCATATTGCAAATGTACAAGAGTCAAGTGGACAAGAGTCCATCAGTCAATTAGATATCATTCTGACCACCAAACTGACACAAACTGACACCAAACCCACTTTTTCCAACTCGTTTAGTAGCCAACTATTACATACTTCAGAGCTGGCCCAAAATTCACAACGCCTTCGGTTCAAACCATAAAAAAACCATAAAACACGTAGTTACGTTCTAGCTGCGGGTCCATTTCTTATGTTATGTGTTGGCCTAGCTGAGGCGACCCCGAATCCCAAGTTTCGGCTCGATAGGTCATTTGGTGTCCGAGAAAAACCCTAATTGGTGCTGAAAATCCACTATTTTCCATGACTTGCTACGGGGTCCTTGAATGAGCTATCGGACAGAAACGTTGGGGTCTGTCTATATGGGCCGAGACGTTCGCAATGCACCTAGTCTTGCGACTCTGGGACATTTCTAAATGTCGTCATTTTCGTGATGCAAAAATGAATTGAAGTTATTGCAAATGTACGAGGCTGTTTCTCGGTCCGAGAACCTTCTAGAGCCACGTAACTCACCACGCACCATCGACGGGAGGTCTAGAACAGGTTTCTAAAGTTTCGGAACTCTAGGTCCGACGGTTCTTTTTTAGCTCCAACAAAGCTAACTATTGCAGCCACTGTCTGTCTCTACGCACCCCAATACGTCCCTCCTTCCAAGTTGTGTTTTAGTGTGATTTTTTTTTCCTTTGAATTTTTTGGGGAAAAATGACTGATTTACAGTTCATGGGGGTTGCCTAATCACACATATGAAGTTTTGGAAAGATCAGACTTTTTTAACCCTTCGAAACAGCCCCTGAGACACCAATTATGGCACTTCCGGTTGGCACAGGAAGTTATAAATCAACACATATCCTCATTGGGGTATGCTGTTACAGAATCCTGAGTTTTAAGTCCTTACGTTAAGAATTGACTGATCTACACAGGGTTGAATGCACTATGTCTATCAAACTGCATGCAGTGTATGGGTAAACACTTTTAGGGGCATTTTAACCACTTCCGGTTGGTCCAGGAAGCTTAGAATCAACACAGGTAGACCTCATAGTGGCCTGATGGACTGGTACCGAAGACAGGTTCATACGGCATTCATAACCCACATAGGCCTCAGGTTGAAATTAGGGGTGCAGGCAATGTATTCCTATGGGGAGAGATGACACTGTAATCTGTGAGATCAAAAAACACTGTTTTACTGTTAAGGGTTAATGCCACACGGTCAAGGTTAGGCTTGTTCGGATCGGGAGGACCTTAGGAACATTCATGTGGTGGAATTTTTCTTCTCACTCTAACGGTTCTCTCACTGTCACCCAAAAGCAAATGACATTGTGGTGCAGGCTTCATTTTGGGCCTACTATTCTAATGGTCGCTGCGCCTAGACCGAGCGAGCTACGGTCAAGCAGGATATCTCGCTGAACTCGGTACGGCCTAGGGATTATGGTAATGCCATTTCCTGCTCTCTGTGTCTTTAAGCACCACACTTTATCACTCCATCCTTCCTGTGTGTGTGTGAGGGAGCTTTTCTTTGACATCTGTTGGGATTAATGACTGATTTACAGTTCAGAAGGGTTACCTAGTCACACATATGAAGTTTTGGAGAGATGTGACTTTTTTAACCCTTCGAAACAGAGAGTGTGACCCAATTAAAGGCACTTCCGGTTGGCACAGGAAGCTATAAGTAAACACATGTCTTGATTTACATAGCCACTTACAGAATCCCGAGTTTTAAGTCTTTACGTTAAGAATTGACTGATCTACACAGGGTTGAATGCACTATGTCTATCAAAACCCTGTTTTACTGTGAAGGGTTAATGCCACACGGTCAAGGTTAGGCTTGTTCAGATCGGGGGGACCTTAGGAACATTCATGTGGTGGAATTGTGCTTCTCACCCTAACGGTTCTCTCACTGCCACCCAAAATCAAATGACATTGTGGTGCAGGCTTCATTTTGGGCCTTCTTTTTTTCAAGTTTGCTGCACTCAGAACGAGCTACGGTCAAGCGGGGCGTCTCCTTGAACTCGGCACAGTCTGGAGACTATGGTGATGCCATTTTTTGTGTTGATTTCAGAATGCCATTTTGGTGATGGTCCCTCTCCGTTTAAACATATTGCAAATGTACAAAAGTCAACTAGCAAGTCAGTGTCCATCAGTCAATTAGATGTCATTATGACACCAAACGGATATCAATTGACACCAAACCCACTTTTTCCTACTCATTTAGTAGCCAACTATCACATATGTCAGAGCAGGCCCATAATTCACAGCGCCTTCAGTTGAAAACATAATAAAAAGGTAAAACACATAGTTACGTTCTAGCTGCGGGTCCAGTTCGGACATTATGCGAAGGCCTATGTGAGGCGACCCCGAATCCCGAGTTTCGGCTCGATAGGTCATTTGGTGTCCGAGAAAAACCCTAATTGGTGCTGAAAATCCACTTATTTCCATGCCTTGCTACGGGGTCCTTGAACGAGCTATCGGACAGAAACGTCGGGGTCCGTCTCTATGGGCCGAGCCGGTTTCAACGCACCTAGCCTTGCGTCTCTGAGACTTTTCTAAACGTCGTCATTTTCGTGATGCAAAAATGAATTGAAGTTATTGCAAATGTACGAGGCTGTTTCTCGGTCCGAGAACCGTCTAGAGCCACGTAACTCACCACGCACCATCGACCGGAGGTCTAGAACAGGTTTCTAAAGTTTCGGAACTCTAGGTCCGACCGTTCTTTTTTAGCTCCAACAAAGCTAACTATTGCAGCCACTGTCTGTCTCTACGCACCCCAATACGTCCCTCCATCCAAGTTGCGTTTTAGTGCAATTTTTTCTTCGAAACAGCCCCTGAGACACCAATTATGGCACTTCCGGTTGGCACAGGAAGCTATAAGTCACCACATATCCTCATTGGGGTATGCTTTTACAGAATCCTGAGTTTTAAGTCTTTACGTTAAGAATTGACTGATTTACACAGGCCTGAATGCACTATGTCTGTCAAACTGCAGGCAGTGTATGGGTAAACACTTTTAGGGGCATTTTAACCACTTCCGGTTGGTCCAGGAAGCTTAGATTCGACACAGGTAGACCTCATAGTGGCCTGATGGACTGGTACCGAAGACAGGTTCATACGGCATTCATAACCCATATAGGCTTCAGGTTGAATTTTGTGGTGCAGGCTATGTATTCCAATGGGGAGAGATGTCACTGTAATCTGTGAGATCAAAAAACCCTGTTTTACTGTGAAGGGTTAATGCCACACGGTCAAGGTTAGGCTTGTTCAGATCGGGAGGACCTTAGGAACATTCATGTGGTGTAATTTTTCTTCTCACCCTAACGGTTCTCTCACTGTCACTCAAAAGCAAATGACATTGTGGGGCAGGCTTCATTTTGGGCCTACTATTCTAATGGTCGGTTATTGTGTTATTTCAGAAAATCACAGAAATGTCGCAGAGCTCCGCAGCACACTTTAAAAAGATTCGTATGAACACCCTGCAACTGGATCTGTAACCGTTGAAAAAAAAAACGCCTATTTGTGACCATCACCAATTTGTCATTGTTCCGTTTCTCTTAAATGACGATAGATAAATGGCTGGTTCTTTTTTTATTGACACCGGAGGCTCCTTGGCTTTGACCTGAAGTGGAAAAATAATTTCTCTACTTCCATTTTAAGCCTTTAATCCCAGAAAAATGGCCGTAACTCAAAAACAGTCGAGGCCTAGACGCCATCCCGTTCGGGGCCAACTGCCCGTTACGCCAAACCTACGCTCACCAAGTTTCGGCTTCGAAATATTTTCAGTTTTTGAGATAAGGCCCCGTCGTGATTCGTGATGTTTTGCCAAATTGCCATGTGATTCCGTATGCCATCTGGTGGGAATGTCCGGGACGGCGGAAAAAACGGTCCGAAACTTGTTTTTTTTTTTAAACGGAAACCGAACGTCCGACAAAGTTCATTCGATGACTTCCCGGTAGGTCCGGCCCTACCGCACGGCCCGACGCCGACCGCGAATTTTACAAACGATTTTGGACGTCTGGTAAGGGACCGTACATTATATGTACAATATGGACTTTCTCACTGATCATACACGAAATGCCGAAATGTTCCCTTAAGGTATGGAAGGAGTATCAGACCACTGCAAATCTACCAAGACCTGGCCGTCCCTCTAAACTTTCAGCTCATACAGGGAGAAGACTGATCAGAGATGCAGCCAAGAGGCCCATGATCACTCTGGATGAACTGCAGAGATCTACAGCTGAGGTGGGAGACTCTGTCCATAGACAACAATCAGTCGTATATTGCACAAATCTGGCCTTTATGGAAGAGTGGCAAGAAGAAAGCCATTTCTTAAAGATATCCATAAAAAGTGTCGTTTAAAGTTTGCCACAAGCCACCTGGGAGACACACCAAACATGTGGAAGAAGGTGCTCTGGTCAGATGAAACCAAAATGGAACTTTTTGGCAACAATGCAAAACGTTATGTTTGGCGTAAAAGCAACACAGCTGAACACACCATCCCCACTGTCAAACATGGTGGTGGCAGCATCATGGTTTGGGTCTGCTTTTCTTCAGCAGGGACAGGGAAGATGGTTAAAATTGATGGGAAGATGGATGGAGCCAAATACAGGACCATTCTGGAAGAAAACCTGATGGAGTCTGCAAAAGACCTGAGACTGGGACGGAGATTTGTCTTCCAACAAGACAATGATCCAAAACATAAAGCAAAATCTACAATGGAATGGTTCAAAAATAAACATATCCAGGTGTTAGAATGGCCAAGTCAAAGTCCAGACCTGAATCCAATCGAGAATCTGTGGAAAGAACTGAAAACTGCTGTTCACAAATGTTCTCCATCGAACCTCACTGAGCTCGAGCTGTTTTGCAAGGAGGAATGGGAAAAAATGTCAGTCTCTCGATGTGCAAAACTGATAGAGACATACCCCAAGCGACTTACAGCTGTAATCGCAGCAAAAGGTGGCGCTACAAAGTATTAACTTAAGGGGGCTGAATAATTTTGCACGCCCAATTTTTCAGTTTTTGATTTGTTAAAAAAGTTTGAAATATCCAATAAATGTCGTTCCACTTCATAATTGTGTCCCACTTGTTGTTGATTCTTCACCAAAAAATACAGTTTTATATCTTTTTGTTTGAAGCCTGAAATGTGGCAAAAGGTTGCAAAGATCAAGGGGGCCGAATACTTTCGCAAGGCACTGTATATATATATATATATATATATATACACACACAAACAAACCAACAAACAACACACACACACACACACACACAGATTATGGGTCATACAAATACATACACAAACGCACACTATAGCCAATGTGTACTTTACACATTTCATCACACATTTCATTGCAAATTGCAAAAGAAATATACATATATTTTTGCAATTTTTTAAAATTGTATTTATATTTCATAAAACGGCATTAGCACTTACCAGTCCAGAAGTACGTCCTGTCTTTGCAGAAACAGCTCCTTAATGTTTGAATCATAACTGTGTTCACTCAAAGATTCCTCAATCAAAAAATCTGTTTCACTTTCCCGATCAATCTCTTCTCGAATCTGGTGCAAATCTGTATACTTAGACTTGGACTTCGCTTTTCCTGATTTATTAGCCATGATGTCTTCAATGAAATTGTTGAAAAAACACTTTCCAAAATACTACTTTCCAAAACACTGCTGTGCGTAACAAGCGTGACTGCAACTAGTCTGATGGTCAATGGAGAGAATGAAGTTCGTTACGCGTGCGTTTACAAACAAGGGATGGTGGTCCAACCCATAACCATCACATACTGGCGTTTACCTCAGCTCATTGGCTATCTACCCAGCTAGATTTCAAGAAGATTAGTGGTCTTTGGGCAGACATACAGTCAATCAATGAAGCTTCGCTAATATTATTGGTGCGCAATGAGGTCTTTGCTCATTGTCTTCAAATCAGTGCACTTCGGCCAGTACTCCCCGCAAAAAAAACCAATCAAGTTTGGCTGTGTTGCAAACATCCAGAGGATTGAAATGAAACCACCTATGACTAGATAAACTATTGTTTAGTGTGTGTAATTACGTCGAATGCTCCGTCAAAAGTTGATAGAGATGGAATTCACGACACAACCGGTTTACAAAATGTTTCGTTTTAGGCTATAAAAATGGATTTTATCAAAGAAAACGGCACTTCATTTGATCACTGGGACCCTCAGGAAGAGAAATAAGAGATATCAATATATATCAATAACAAGATATCAGAATGCAAGTCATAATTTTACCTTCAGGTGTGAATGTGTCAAAACTGTCATGGCGGAAAATGTTTGTTGTTGTTGATCGCTCTTCTCAAACAAAAGCATTGCATTTGTTCTCTGTAATAGCTATTTTAAATCGGAAAACGTAGTTTGATTACCAAGATTCTAATCTTTTGAAGGATGTAAGACACTTGCATTTTCAAGAATGTTTAATGTTGTATTTGTATTTTTTTTAGTTAGTCACTCTGAAATTTCCCCGGATGTTGATCCCTGTACAGGGATCGCAGCCATAAGAGATCAGAAATACAGTGTACTGTAGACATTGTTAATGTTGTAAATGACTATTGTAGCTGGAAACGGCAGATTTTTTATGGAATATCTCCATAGGCGTACAGAGGCCCATTATCAGCAACCATCACTCCTGTGTTCCAAATATATTTCTTCTGAAACTCAGTTTATTTTTGTTCTGAGAAATGATAGCTGTTCCATGCGAGAAATTGCCCCAAAAATGTAAGATCTCGTACAACGCTGTGTACTACTCCCTTCACAGAACAGCGCAAACTGGCTCTAACCAGAATAGAAAGAGCAGTGGGAGGCCCCGGTGCACAACTGAGCAAGAGGACAGGTACATTAGAGTGTCTAGTTTGAGAAACAGATGCCTCACAAGTCCTCAACTGGCAGCTTCATTAAATAGTACCCACACCAGTCTCAACGTCAACAGTGAAGAGGCGACTCCGGGATGCTGGCCTTCTGGAGACCAGGTAATCTGATGCATCACTCCATCATTCTCCTTCTTGGTAAAATAACCCTTACACAGCCTGGGGGTGTGTTGGGTCATTGTCCTGTTGAAAAACAAATGATAGTCCCACTAAGCGCAAACAAGGTGGGAAGGCTTCTCGCTGCAGAATGCTGTGGTAGCCATGCTGGTTAAGTGTGCCTGGAATTACAAATAAATCACGACAGTGACACCAGCAAAACAACCCCACACCATAACACCTGGTTCTCCATGCTTCACAGTGGGTACTACACATGTGGAGATCATCCACTCACCCACTCTGCGTCTCACAAAGACAGCGATTTGAACCAAAAATCTCAATTTTGGACTCATCAGACCAAAGGACAGATTTTCACTGGTCTCATGTCCATTGCTCTTGTTTCTTCGCCCAAGCAAGTCTCTTCTTCTTATTGGTGTCCTTATTAATGATTTCTTTGCAGAAAGGCCTGTCTCCTCTGAACAGTTGATGTTGAGATGTGTCTGTTACTTGAACCATGTGAAGCATTTATTTGGGCTGCAATTTCTGAGGCTAGTAACTCCAATTAATTTATCTTCTGCAGCAGAGGTAACTCTGGTTCATCCATTCCTGTGGCGGTCCTCATGAGAGCCAGTTTCATTCATTGATGGTTTTTGCGACTGCACAAAGTTCTTGAAATGTTCTGGATTGATTGACCTTCATGTCTTAAAGTAATGACGGACTGTTATTTCTCTTTGCTTATTTGAGCTGTTCTTGTCATAATATGGACTTGTTATATCTTCTGTATACCACCCTCTACCTTGTCACAGCACAACAGATTGGCTCAAACGCATTAAGAAAGAAAAAAATTCCACAAACAAACTTTTAACAAGGCACACCTGTTAATTGAAATGCATTCCAGGTGACTATCTCATATAGCTGGTTGAGAGAATATCAAGTGTTCAAAGCTGTCATCAAGGCAAAGGGTGGCTATTTGAAGAATCTCAAATACATTTAGATTTGATTAACACTTTTTTTGGTTGCTACATGATTCCATGTGTTATTTCATAGTTGTGATGTCTTCACTATTATTCTACAATGTAGAAAATAGTCAAAATAAAGAAAAACCTTTGAATGAGTAGGTGTGCCCAAACTTTTGACTGGTTCTGTATGTTGTGAAATTGTTAGACATTACTTGTTAGATATTACTGCACTGTCGGAGTTAGAAACCCAAGCATTTCGCTAAACCTGCAATAACATTTGCATACATCAAGTGTATGTGACCAATAAAATTGTATTTGATTTGAATTATAATAACATATTTTCTGTTTTTTCTTGTTTTGTTGTTAACTGTTTCTATTTTGATATTGTATTATGCAACTGAATTTAAAACTATCAGGGGGGTGGATGGATAATATTAATATGTATTTGCATATGGACATTTCTGGGGCGATTCTAATCTGGCGAAACACCTGCAGTATTGTTAGTTATGGTCCAAACACCTAAAAGACACACCCTCGTTTTATGCCCTTGGGGGAATCCCTGATTTAGGGCAGTCCAAATGATTAGCCAAGAAAGTATGTTTGCAACGTAAGCCCCTCAGCCCTCGTTTTTAGTCGAGTTTGCGAGTGTACAATTATGTTCACTCGGGGCCTGAAACTCCCCATAATTCAATTCACGACAATTTTACATCCACTAAGAAAAGTCAGCCAAAACTTAAAAACAAAAATGGAGCAGTCAACATAAGTAAGTAAAAACTAATATAAAAAGGTTAGAACTTGTGCAACTAATGCACATGACGGCACAAACACGTCTAGTAAAAGTAATGTTTTGTTTGGTTAGCGTTTGGAAATTGTAGAAATAAAATATTTTCCTTCTTCAGGAGTTCCAGCTAGGCAGGCTAACATTAGTTAGCTAATTAATTTGATAGCTAACATACAGTAGTCGTATATTAATAATGATATAGTTAATATAAGTAGACATGCAATCATAATTGACTGTAGCGCATATAAAGCACCCACAAACTGCCGCTGGCTGAAAATACAATCATCCCGGGATTAACGAGTAACGAATTTCCGGGCAAGTGCGGTCCATATAAAAATAATTCATTCCTCCCACGCCTTGCAAGTGAATACTCGTCAGACGTCATCAGAAGTGTCCACATCATTTGAGGGCTGAGGGGATAAGGGTGTGTTTTACGTGTATGCACTGTATTTGTATGGGGTTACCGTTTTTATTATCATTACACACTAATGCTGTATGTATATGTGCTTTCGGAGTTATCGGAAGTTAGTTCCGACTGGGAAGTTTCACTTGAACGACCCTACATCAAATATATATATATTTGTTTAGCTAACCCTCAATTGTTCTATATCTGCATACAAGTCGGAATTAGCCTACAAGTGTGAAACAACCAGGACAATGTGCGAGTTGTGACGTTTTACCATAACTTTTCAACCAAATTAACAAATTCGTTTTTGACAGCTACAATAGGTCTATGGGTAATGTAGATAGTTTGACCATATTTTCAATATTAAGCAAACTAACTAATATTTATCAGCAACGTTGTTTGAAGAATTGTTCAGCCCAAAAAGCACATGAATAAAACAAAGTCGTATTTTCAAAATCAAATAGGAATCTCCGACGAGCACAGGAACGCAGCATAACCAAATGGCAACTAATTACGAGTTGTGAAGTCGTAAATACAATTTAGATGCATACACATGCTTTGAACTCGTTGAAACGTGATTGGCAAATGGCCAACAAGCTGATCAACCGTAAACTAAAAGTACAGCTATCAATCATGCTTGTAAACCAAATATAGTGTTAAACATAATAGGTTCATTTTATAAATAATGTTTAATTGTTACACTTAACTGACAAAAATTATATTATGGAGATAATTTCCTGAGGTGATATCAGAGTTCATCATGGGGAGAATTCGGAGTTCATGCCGCGTTGCATACAACTGGGAACTCGGAAATCTCCGACATCAGTGTGTTCAAAACAACTGGCAATTCCGGAAAAATGTTTCGAGCAGGATAAATTGTTTTGAACAGTCATCCTACTCGGAATTACAAGTCGGAAAACTCGAAAAAAACTCGGAAAACGTCACGATTGACCTCGTTTTTTCCGGAATCCAAGTTGTCATGAAAGCGCCACTGGAGACGATGGGTTTTTCCCCCACTTGGTTATGAACGTAGTTGTTCCTTACAAAACTACAACCACTTTACCATAAATGCTGATGTACATATCTGGAGGCATGTTATTTTGTATAGAGGGAAATAGTAAGTAAAACCATGGTTCTAGTTTTCTTGAAGCGGATGTGGAGGCGGAAGTGGAGTATTGGTATATTATTGTTACATGGTAGTGATATGGTCGTTGCTAGTAAAAGAAAGCTGGGAGATATATCAATATTTATATATATATATATATATACAAACACAATATTTGAAAGTTCATAGCGTCGAGCAACATATGCATCTACTGAACAATTTTATACGAAATTTTTATCCTGAAAAATGTATATTCCAGAACTGTGCGAGCACACTAAAGAAAGACACCATACGAAGTTATTCGCCAGCAACTAGCAAGCAGTCACAGCACAGTGTGGCTAGGCTAACTTAGCTAGCTAGAAAGTATCGTCGTTTTTAATGACAACAGCAGCTAGAAAAGTACTCGGGTGACACGAAGCAAAAGAACCGTGTGCATGAGAATGGTTTAAATTAGCTCGTCGTCTGGTTTATTGTGGAGCAAATAACGTATGCTGCATCGGGAATGTCGACCCTTCACCTCCACGGAACCCCACCGCCTGTTGTATAGCGACGAGCTAACTAACGTTCTCCTTCAATTGAATGGACGTGGTTTGATCAACAATGTGCGCTAATTGCTAAGCTAACTGCTTAGGGTTCGATGTTGATGGTCACGAGCTACTCTTCGGATGAAGAGGGTCGCACTCATTTAGCCTGAGACAACTGAAGAACGTCATATTTAGATTGGATGACCACTAAGGCGCAACTTTTAATTGATAAAACTGCGAAATCTGGATGAAATAATGCCTTTTCCTGGCACATGAAGATGTCACAACCAATGGATATTCAAAAGTGAAATCGCACATGATGGGAAATGTTTATTGGGTTAATATGGAGCTTAGAATAGTTATACATTACATTTTTGGGGCCGTTTTTATTTTGTTGCGGGATCATATGTCCACATTTTAAAGGGGAGTGATGTCCTGCGCCCTAGGTAGTTCTCTGGCTTTCAGTTAACGTTGCTGTACTGGAGTGGTGGGGTGGACGCCGCCCGGCTTGGCCCAGCAATTTCCTAAAATTGGAATAGGACTGGAAATGTATTTTTGATCTTTTACAGTTTTGTATTTGAGACGTCAACTCAACAATATTGTCATGTCGCCCAGCTGTTGGCATATCAAGAAATTGTCTTCATTGAAAATATTTTTCTTGAGACTTAAACAATCATGAACATGAAGGAGAAGTTCCGGAAGCAACAATATGTGTGCTAATTGAAAGATAACCTAATCATGGACTGATGTCACTCACAGATGTCAACACAATAGATTTTAAACACAAGTACTATTGGCTTTTTAAAGAAAATATAATTTGTGATTTCATCATGTCTGATTTTGCTGAATTCGTACCCCCTCCCGAGTGCCCAGTTTTTGAGCCGAGTTGGGAAGATTTTACGGATCCACTAGGATTTATAAACAAGATTCGACCTATTGCAGAGAGAACTGGCATCTGCAAAATTCGACCGCCAGAGGTAACCTCACTGTTTATGCTTTTGGAATATAACACATTGCTTCCATTTTAAGATTTACGCCTGCATTGTTTTGTGCCCTTGTTGTCATCTATTTATGGTATTTTCGGCCTAGCCCACGCACATTTTTTGTCGAGTAACGATATTTCTCGTTAAATTTTTCATGTGTGGAGGTAAAATTTATTGTCTGTTTCTCAGTTTATTTGAACAATGATTTTGGATGTTTATATTTAGCCAAACAGTTAAAGTAAAGTCGTCATTTAAAACAGCGGCCTCAATTCCAGACTCCCGTCTGATTCTTTTTTGTGTGTGTGTGTGTCTTCTGGACAGATCGCAACTGTTACATTCTGGATATCAAGTAACGTCCCACGAATTAGATGTCTAGATATTTTTTTAAACTATTAACAATTTGATATACCAATTCCTAGTTGCTTTTCATTTGATGGCCTAGATTTCCAAGTCTTTGCTACATCATATGACTACAATATGAGCAATATCCATGTATGCAGCTGAAGAGTTTTATATATTTATTGATTTATTTTCATGGTTTGGGATAGGCCTACAGTGGCAGGAAGTTAAATTAGTACCCAAATGCTCAACTTTTCATGTTTTTTATTGTTTGGCCTTGTGCAAATCAAATGTATGTCTAATATTGGCCTTATTCTCTTTTATTCCCATTTCCCACATTTGGGTGATTAGGCTAACCCTCTTAATTTGGTCAATTTTGCACCCACGCTTAAACTTGACAGTTGCTTCTGGGAGGTTTTCTTTTATTGCACTGTGCTCCAGTATTATTTGTCATTTAGGGATAAGTCTGTGCCCATTTTAAAGCACTTAGACTACAGGGACTTAAATTATTATTTGTGTCATATCCAGTATTCATTCTGGTATTGTTGGGTGGATTTTAACATTTTAGATTTTCATTTTATTTTTTACATCCAATTTCCTGGGCTGACGCTTTCCAAATCTGTATCCACACATCCTTATATTATTTATAATTTGAAAAGGGGATTTGAATAGTATTATGTAATGTTTATTTTGAAAAGTTTTTTCTATTTTTGTTGTTGCTTTTACTTCCACATTACTTAGTCATATGAAAATCTGAACCAAAGTTGTTCATTTGGTTTCCATTGTTCTCTTTTGTCTTTTAGGACTGGACACCTCCTTTTGCCTGCGACGTACGCAACTTCCGCTTTACTCCTAGAGTCCAGAGACTCAATGAATTGGAGGTAAGTATACTGCACCTAGTTACAACACTGTGAAAGCTATATTGGAAATGCAGTTAGGTACCATGTATGTAGTCGTTATAAGGTATAGGCCTAAATAGGCTGTCATTGTAAATAAGAATTTGTTCTTAACTGACTTGCCTAGATAAATAAAAATAGTTATTGCCTAAGTAAGTAGTCAGTAAGTAGTCAAATAAGCTAGTTATTCAAATGAGTTTGTCAGTCATTCACTGATGTATGTTATTTTGTATGTATGTTATTATATGTTATGTTTTGGTAGTCTGAATAAACATGTTTTTTTTGTGAGGTAACCTATACGTTGGTGTGGCTTGACAGTGCAGACCTTATGTGCATTGACTGCAGCTGCCACCTTTTTGGGGCAGCACTCTTGAATACAATGACTGAGTTAACAGCACTGGCTTGAATGGGTGGTAGGCCTAGGTCTACTTTAGGATGGGTTTTTAGGGTCAGGAAAGTTGTAGCTTAGCCTACATTAAGAGTTTAACTTCTCTGGTATATGTGGGACGTCCCATGTCGCCAACAGCCAGTGAAATTGCAGGTCACCAAATTCAAAACAACAGAAATCCCGTAATTAAAGTTCCTCAAACATACAAGTATTATACACAATTTTAAAGATAAACTTCTTGTAAATCCAGCCACAATGTCCGATTTCAAATAGGCTTTACGGCAAAAGCACATCAAACGATTATGTTAGGTCAGCACCTAGTCACAGAAAACCATACAGCCATTTTCCAGCCAAGGAGAGGGCTCACAAAAGTCAGAAATAGCGATTAAATTAATCACTAACCTTTGATCTTCATCAGATGGCACTCACAGGACTTCATGTTACACAATAAATGTGTGTTTTGTTCGATAAAGTTAATCTTTGTCCAAAAACTTAATTTGAAATTGGTGTGTTAAGTTCAGAAATGCATTGTCTCAAACAAACATCCAGTGACAGTGCAGAGAGCCACATCCAATGACTGAAATACTCATAATAAACATTGATAAAAGATACAAGTGTTATGCATGGAATTATAGATGAACTTTTCCTTAATGCAACCACTGTGTCAGATTTCAAAAAGGCTTTACGGCGAAAGCACATCTTGCAATTATGTTAGGTTAGCATTTAACCACAGAAAAACATAGACATTTTCCAAAGAAGGAGAGGTGTCAGTCAGAAATAGTGTTAGAAATATTCACTTACCTTTTTTTTTTATCTTCATCTGGTGGCACTCCCAGGAATCCCAGTTCCACAATAAATGTTTGTTTTGTTTGATAAAGTCCATAATTTATGTCCAAATACCTCCTTTTTGTTCGCGCGTTTAGCCCAGTAATCCAAATGCTCAATGCGCGATCGCTTAGTTCTGCCGAAAAGTAAAAAAAAGTTATATTACAGTTTGAAGAAAGATGTCAAACGATGTATAGAACTAATCTTTAGGATGTTTTTATCATAAATCTTCAATAATGTATCAACTGGACAATTCCTTTGTCTTTAGAAATGAAAAGGAACTTCTCACGGCCGCGCGCATGATTTGGCTCATGGCATTCTGCCAGGCATCTGACTGAAACAGCTCTCACTCTCCTTCACAGTAGAAGCCTGAACCAAGGTTCTAAAAACTGTTGACATCTAGTGGAAGCCTTGGGAAGTGCAATATGACCCCATAGACACTGTATATTCGATAGGCAATCACTTCAAAAACGACAACTCCGATTTCCCATTTCCTGGTTGGATTTTTTCTCAGGTTTTTGCCTGCCATATGAGTTCTGTTATACTCAGACATCATTCAAACAGTTTTAGAAACTTCAGAGTGTTTTATATCCAAATCTACTATGCTAGCTTTTGGGCCTGTGTAGCAGTCAGTTTACTCTGGGCACCTTTTTATCCAAGCTACTCAATACTGCCCCCCAGTCCCAAATAAGTGTTTTTTGTAGGCTGTCTTTACTTTGATTTCTCCAAGGCTACAGCACCATAAGGCACCTCTTTATATTCCTGTTTAGAGTTAAGATGCCAGATTTCACTTGGAATTCACTTGGAATTTCATGTGTTTGTACTAGAGGTCGACCGATTATGATTTTTCAACGCCGATAACGATTATTGGAGGATCAAAAAGGCCGATACCGATTAATCGGCCGATTTTAAACATTTAATAAAAAATAATCATATATGTATTTGTAATAATGACAATTACAACAATACTGAATTAACACTTTAACTTAATATAATACATCAATAAATCAATTTAGCCTCAAGTAGATAATGAAACATGTTCAATTTGGTTTAAATAATGCAAAAACAAAGTGTTGGAGAAGAAAGTAAAAGTGCAATATGTGCTATGTAAGAAAGCTAACGTTTCAGTTCCTTGCTCAGAACATGAGATCATATGAAAGCTGGTGGTTCCTTTTAACATGAGTCTTCAATATTCCCAGGTAAGAAGTTTTAGGTTGTAGTTATAATAGGACTATTTCCCTCTATACCATTTGTATTTCATTAACCTTTGACTATTGGATGTTCTTATAGGCACTTTAGTATTGCCAGTGTAACACTATAGCTTCCGTCCCTCTCCTCGCTCCTCCCTGGGCTCGAACCAGCAATACAACGACAACAGCCACCACATCGAAGCGTCCCATGCAGAGCAAGGGAAACCACCACCCCAAGGCTCAGAGCGAGTGAAGTTTGAAATGCTATTAGCGCGTGCTAACTAGCCAGCCATTTCACTTCGGTTACACCAGCCTCATCTCGGGAGTTGATAGGTTTGAATTCATAAACAGCGCAATGCTTGACGCACAACGAAGAGTTGCTGGCAAAACGCACGGAAGTGCTGTTTGAATGAATGTTTACGCGCCTGCTTCTGCCTACCACCGCTCAGTCAGATACTTAGATACTTGTATGCTTATATGCTCAGTCAGATTATATGCAACACAGGACATGCTAGATAATATCTAGTAATATCATCAACCATGTGTAGTTAACTAGTGATTATGATTGATTGTTTTTTATAAGATAAGTTTAATGCTAGCTAGCAACTTACCTTGGCTTATTGCATTTGCGTAACAGGCAATCTCCTTGTGGAGTGCAACAAGAGAGAGGCAGGTCGTTATTGCGAAGGACTAGTTA
Source organism: Oncorhynchus mykiss (assembly GCF_013265735.2). Classification (NCBI taxonomy): domain Eukaryota; kingdom Metazoa; phylum Chordata; class Actinopteri; order Salmoniformes; family Salmonidae; genus Oncorhynchus; species Oncorhynchus mykiss. Next base: position 34,731,804 of record NC_048585.1, on the reverse strand, counting down.
ACTGTAAGGCTGCAAAAGATTGGATCCCCCCCCCGACCTGACAAGGTGAAAATCTGTCGTTCTGCCCCTGAACAAGGCAGTTAACCCACCGTTCCTAGGCCGTCATTGAAAATAAGAATGTGTTCTTAACTGACTTGCCTAGTTAAATAAAGATTAAATAAAGGTGTAAAAAAATAAATAAAATCGGCGCCCCAAAATACAGATTTCCGATTGTTATGAAATCGGCCCTAATTAATCGGCCATTCCAATTAATCGGTCGACCTCTACTTTGTACCGTTCCCTCACCTCTCCCATTGCTTTCAGGCCCTCACTCGGGTCAAGCTCAACTTCCTGGATCAGATTGCCAAGTTCTGGGAACTGCAGGGGTCCAGGCTGCGCTTCCCTCATGTGGAGAGGAAGATCCTCGATCTGTACCAGCTCAGCAAGGTAAGACCGGAGTCGGACCATTCACCTGAACGTATACTGTTTTTAGAAACATGTGGTGTGTTTGTAAGCATGCTGTGATTTATTTATATCTTAGGAGTAAGTAGAGTTTGTTTTTGATTTTGTTTTAGGACAGCAGAGGTGCTAAGTGCTGGTGTACATTTGAATTTCTCCTTACTATTCTGAAAAATGCTTTTTGTGTGTGAGTCAACTATAACCATCTTACTAAAACACATTGTATTTCAGATTGTCTCCTCCGAGGGAGGCTTTGAGACCGTGTGTAAGGAGAAGAGATGGTCCATGGTGGGCAGCAGGATGGGTTTCCCCCCAGGGAAGGGTATGGGCTCTCTGCTGCGGTCCCACTTCGAGAGGATCCTCTACCCCTATGAGCTCTTCCAGTCTGGAGCCACGCTCACTGTAAGTGCTATTGGTCGACACATGCACACAAGAACATGTAGGCTCTGGAGTGTGTGAAATGTTTTTGTGATGTCAATAGTGGTAGTAAATTGCATCAGCCCTCTATTGGCAAATGTTAGGTGTGGATCAGCATAGGTTTGTGCTATGTATTCACACTTCTACATTCTTACAACTCATGTCAATACCCTGTCATGTAGTTATTTCCTTTTGTACTTTGCCATGCTACATTCACATTTGTAACAGTGTTCTGTACAGAGGAGGCTGGTGGGAAGAGCTATAGGAGGACGGGCTCATTGTAACGGCTAGGACATAATCAATCCAGCCATTACAATAAGCCCATCCTCCTATAGCTCCTCTCACCAGCCTCTTCTGGTTCTGTATCACAACATGTAAGGGATAATTAACGAGGGGCTATGCGTTCTATGGAAAATAATGAACTATGTGGAAGGTGTGTTCCACAACGTGCTAGTGGAATGGAACTAACCTTCCACCGAGTTGCATTATTTTCCAGAGAAAGCATAGAGCCCCGAGTTGATTATCCCTTTCATACCATGGTTATAATTTAACACCTTTACTGCTTTAATAGCCAGCAAGTTTACTAGATAGCTACAGTAGTTGCCTTGGTAACCAAACATACTTGCTAGTTTAGCTAACCAAGCCATCTGTCCTAGCTTGCTATTATGAAAATATGTTTTTAGTTAGAATTTTGCTTTCAAAAGCAGCTCAAACACAGAACATGTAAGAATGAACTATAGCCATTGAATGCTACTGTGCAGATATACCGTGCGTTATAGGGAATTATACAAAGGGTGGGTCTAATGCTGATTGGTTAAATGCTCACTCCAGCCGGTGTCTATTCCACAAGTTACCACCGGCTAAATCTATGATATTAAAATGCCTATTTACTCTGTTCTGTCTGACTGCGCAATCCACTGTCATCAGCCCAGCCAGGCAAATTATAAACTTGATCTCCACTATAAAAAGCATCTAGACATCCTCATTTCTTTTAGACTAACATTTAGTTTTCAACCTCTGAGATTAGCATAAACCTTTCTGTCTGTCTATGACATTTGCAACATGGTTTCAATATTCAAATTTGATCTCCAGCTGTCCATAGTAATGAACGGTTAGAAGTCAGGACGAGACGGACAGGCAGGCAGCATTTCTGTCAGTCTACAATCTTGAATCGGCTGGCATAAATTTTGTGGATATATACAAAGAAATGTCAATAGGTAAAACGAAGTGCCGCTAGTTTGCAGTCTTCACAGTGTAAGAATATTCAAAGATAAATACACAACGCAGAGGACGAAATGACGACTATGTTTAACACATTACCCATAGGCCTATTGTAGTTGTGGGAGAAATTTCAGAACAGGACTCAAAGCTACATGTGGCAAGTTCTCATTGGTCCGAATTGTTTATACATTGAGCCTGAAACGAGATATTTGACTATTGGCCCAATTTTACTGCAAGGATTTATAATTGGTCAACCACAGGCTAGGTTTGGGTTATAAACTACATCCTGTCTCTTTGTTCAGTGGAGAAAACACTGAGGACAGGGAAGAATGAACATCTACCATCTACTTTCCAGTATAACAACTATGATTTGTTCTCTTTGAATAAATATATTTTTCTCCCCCTGATTTTCTTTGGGGTCTGTTTTTGAAGAATAACACCAACTGCTAACAACAGCTTCAGTGTTTGAAGTGATTGTGTTAGCTATGTTTTTGGCTAGCTCCTCAAGTGTCCTGACGGGAAAGCGATTTTTTTTGCCTCGCAGAATCGCGCCTCATTAGCTCATTGTTATGGATGTATCCAAATAAATGTCACTAGAAAACAGCTTATGCAAATGCAGCTACTGTTGTTTTTGACGTGACTGTAAGTTAGCTGTGTTGGTTAGCCACTAAACAAGGGATAAGAACGTTGCCACCCAGTATGGTGTCGTGATGTGACTATCTTTAATTAATGTGATGACTGTTATTTTATAAAACCAAGTAACTATGTTGAATTATTACGTGTTTAAATTAATCATGTAACAATTAACTCATTAGCAATCTTCGGGCCCCATAGAAAGTTTGTTTAACTTCTCTAGGATATGGGGCAGCATTCTGAATTTGATGAAAAGCATGCCCAAATTCAACTACCTGCTACTCATCCCCAGAAGATAAGATATGCATTTTGGATTTGGATAGAGAACACTCTGAAGTTTCTAAAACTGTTTGAATCATGTCTGTGACTATAACATAACCCAGAGGACAAACCATTCAGATGTTTTTTTTGAGGTCACACTCTTTTCAATGGGCTTTCATTGGGAATCCAGATTTCTAAGGGACCTTCTTGCAGTTCCTACCGCTTCCACTGGATGTCAACAGTCTTTAGAAATTGGTTGAGGTTTTTCCTTTGTGTAATGAAGTACGGCCATCCAGAACGGGGGTAACTTGTAGTGTATTGTTAGATAGAGGCGCATGACCAGAAAGCTAGCTACAGTTTGTTTTCCTCCTGTATTGAACACAGATCATCCCGTCTTCAATTGTATTGATTATTTAAGTAAAAAAATACCTAAAGTTGTATTACAAAAGTAGTTTGAAATGTTTTGGCAAAGATTACAGGTAACTTTTGAGATATTTTGTAGTCACGTTGCGGAAGTTGGAACCAGTGTTTTTCTGGATCAAACGCGCCAAATAAATTGACGTTTTGGACATATATCGATGGAATTAATCGAACAAAAGGACCATTTGTGATGTTTATGGGACATATTGGAGTGCCAACAAAAGAAGCTTGTCAAAGGTAAGGCATGAATTATATTTTTATTTCTGTGTTTTGTGTCGCGGCTGCAGGGTTGAAATATGGTTTCTCTTTGTTTACTATGGTGCTATCCTCAGATAATAGCATAATTTGCGTTCGCCGAAAAGCCTTTTTGAAATCTCACATGTTGGCTGGATTCACAACAAGAGTAGCTTTAATTTGGTATCTTGGAAGTGTGATTTCATGAAAGTTTGATTTTTATAGTAATTTATTTGAATTTGGCGCTCTGCATTTTCACTGGCTTTTGGCCAGGGGGGACACTACCGTCCCACATATCCCAGAGATGTTAATGAGTTAACGTTTCTCGAATGAATCAAGAATATATCAGAATATATCATTATCCTACCAGTCATCCATTAATTATTATTACCTCATCAGTCTCATTCTGAATGTTGCTGACTTCAAATCTGCACAAACCCTAGTCTAAATGTGATTCAGCGATACATAATTAGTTATTTATTAAGACAATTTAACTAAATCACACAGAATTACATTAACACACACATGATGGATGATATGTTGATTACTCACATAATGCAATGAAAAGTCCCTAGTGGACTAACTCGATATGACAGCTTGTTACACAATGAAAGGGGTGGGGAAAGAAAGAGCGGGAGAGACAACATACATGTTGAAAATGCGCTCTTTGTAAATATGGATATTTAGCACCCTAACAACCACTCATTCTAAAATAATTACAATATATGTCCTTGTCGTCTCTCTGTTGAAATTGCCCTGTTCATCTATTGGGAGTCGTTCGACAGAAGTCTCTGGTTTGTCCACCAGAGGTCACAATGTCCTTTGTAGTAGTAGGCTTTCTTTGGTCTGGAAGTGTTTGTTAGAATGGAAACATCAAAGGTACACAATGTTTGTCTGCTGAGATCTTCCTTGTAAATTTGGTCAAAGTTCTCGACCTCTTTACATTATCCAGCTGCAGACTGAGAATGTTTGGTATAGTCTTCATCTTTCTTCACGTGTCGAGTTTCAGAGGGTCTGACCATTTTCTGGTCTGGTAGATTCTAACCATCCGTCCGGCTCAACGTCCGGCTCAACACCGTCTGCCTGCTTGGTTTATATTTATATTGCAACCATTTCAATGTGTAGCCACCACTCCACATTTTTCTGGTCTCAATGGTTGATGATTCAGGGACCACTTTCCACACCGACAGCAACCCGGCATGTTTTGGTCTATTATGTTAATTCTTTAGGAGTCCTTTATAAGCACTCTGGCAAAAGGGGTGTTCCATCCTTTTGCCGTAATGTCTGTACTCACGTGGGCATGTTTACTGACTGGGAGAAATTTATATCAAAAACAATTCTCATTTAGAAAGCTGAAATCACATTTCGTCTTCTCACAAATTGTTTCATATTTAATCATACAAGTTATACAACATTTAGATTTAACTCTGAAAACAATGTGGAACCTCCTTAAAGTTACAATGTTTCCGTTATAACTTCTTTAATGATGTCACAAAACAAATTATCTAACGTGGCTGTTTTTTTTTTACCTTTCTAGGGTAGGTGGGATGCTACCTGGCCAACATCCAGTGAAAATGCAGAGCGCGAAATTCAAAAATACTAAATTCAAATATTTAACATTCTTGGAAATAATAAAGCTTAACCTGTTAATCCAGCCGCCGTGTCAGATTTCAAAAAGGCTTTACGGCGATAGCAAAACCATGCGATTGTCTGAGGACAACGCCCCGCATACAAACACACGAAAATCATATTTCAACCAGGCAGGTGCGACACAAAAGTCAGAAATAGAGATATAAAAAATGCCTTACCTTTTGATGATCTTCTTCTGTTGGCACTCCAAAAGGTCCCAGTTACATCACAAATGGTCATTTTGTTCGATAATGTCCTTCTTTATATCCATAACTCATTTTAGCTGGCGCACTTAAGTCAATAATCCACCCAGTTTCCCTCCATCAAAATGAATCCCAAACGTTACTAATAAACTTTTCCAAACAAATCAAACAACGTTTATAAGCAAACCTTAGGTATCCTAATACGCAAATAAACTATAACATTTAAGACGGAGAATCGTTGTTGTCTTTACCGGAGAAAAATACCAAGAACGCGCTTTCTTCCACGAGCTTGGAAACACTACAGCCAAAATGAAGCCACCTAGAAAAACTAACATTTCTGGGTAATTTTTCCAAAAACCAGCCTGAAAATCTTTCTAAAGACTGACATCTAGTGGAAGCCCTAGGAACTGCAATCTGAGAGGACTTGTCCTTAAAATTAAAGTAATAGCCATTGAAAAAAGTGCTAAGCCTAACATTTTTTGGGGGATGGTTTGTCCTCGGGGTTTCGCCTGCCATATCAATTCTGTTATACTCACGACATAAGTTAGACGTTAGTGTTTTCTATCCAAATCTACAAATTATATGCATATCCTAGCTTCTGGGCCTGAGTAACAGGCAGTTTACTTTGGGCACGCTTTTCATCCCTATGTCAAAATACCCAGAGAGGTTAATTGTCCAACCAGAGGGAGGGGGGGAGAAATAACTCTGGACCACCGTTACTCCACACACAGAGATGCGTACAAAGCTCTCAATTTGGCAAATCTGACCATAACTCTATCCTCCTGCTTACAAGCAAAAACTAAAGCAGGAAGTACGAGTGACTCGGTCAATAAAAAAAGAGGTCAGAGGAAGCAAATGCTAAGCTACAGGACTGTTTTGCTAGCACAGACTGGAATATGTTCCAGGATTCTTCCGATGGAATTGAGGAGTACACCACATCAGTCACTGGCTTTATCAATAAGTGCATTGAGGACATCGTCCTCACAGTGACTGTACGTACCCCAACCAGAAGCCATGGATTACAGGCGGGGGGGGGGGGCTCAGGGGTTTGTGCTCAGTCCCCTCCTGTACTCGCTGTTCTCTCATGACTGCATGGCCAGGCAAGACTCCAACACCATTAAGTTTTCCGATGACACAACAGTGGTAGGCCTGATCACCAACAAACGACAACACCTTATGGTGCCAGGACAGCAACCTCTCCCTCAACATGATAAAGGACATGATTGTGGACTACAGGAAAAGGAGGACCGAGCAGCTTTAAATTCCTTAGCGTCCACATCACCAACAAACTAACATGGTCCAAGCACACCATGACAGTTGTGAAGAGGGCACGACAAAACCTATTTCCCCTCAGGAGACTGAAAAGATTTGGCATGGGTCTTCACATCCTCAAAAGGTACTACAGCTGCATCATCGAGAGCATCCTGACGGGTTGCATCACTGCGTGGTATGGCAACTGCTTGGCCTCTGACCGCAAGGCACTACAGAGGGTGGTGCGAACGGCCCAGTACATCACTGGGGCCAAGCATCCTGCCAGCCAGGACCTAATATACCCCATTCGGCGCATGTGACAAATACAATTTGATTTGAAATGTTACTACTCCCTGCTCTATTCAACCATTCTCCAAAAATCTATAAACCAACACCTTACATCTGCCACAGTAACACCTACCATACACCCACGTTGTTTTGAACTGGGTAAGTAGTAGATGTTATGGACCGATTTATGATTTTTCAACGCCGATACCGATTTTATTGGAGGACCAAAAAAAGCCGATAGCGATTAATCGGCCGATTTAAAAAAAAATAAATAAAATAAAATAAAATAAAATAAAATAAAATAAAAAAATAAAAAAATAATAAAAAAATATATTTTTAATTTATTTGTAATAAGGACAATTGCAACAATACTGAATGAACACTTATTTTAACTTCATATAATACATCTATAAAATCAATTTAGCCTCAAATAAATAATGAAACATGTTCAATTTGGTTTAAATAATGCAAAAACAAAGTGTTGGAGAAGTGAAAGTGCAATATGTGCCATGTAAAAAAGCTAACGTTTGAGTTCCTTGCTCAGAACATGAGAACATATGAAAGTTGGTGGTTTTAACATGAGACTTCAATATTCCAAGGTAAGAGGTTTTAGATTGTAGTTAATATAGTATTTATAGGACTATTTCTCTCTCTACCATTTGTATTTCATATACCTTTTGACTATTGGATGTTCTTATAGGCACTAGTATTGCCAGTGTAACAGTATAGCCTCCGTCCCTCTCCTTGCCCTTACCTGGGCTCGAACCAGGAACACATCGACAACAGCCACACTCGAAGCAGCGCCCTTGCAGAGCAAGGGGAATAACTACTCCAAATCTAAAAGCGAGTGACGTTTGAAACGCTATTAGCGCGCACCCCGCTAACTAGCTAGCCATTAGGCTGATAGTCTTGAAGTCATAAACAGCTTGCGAAGAGCTGCTGGCAAAACTCACGAAAGTGCTGTTTGAAGGAATGCTTACGAGCCTGCTACTGCCTACCATCGCTCAGTCAGACTGCTCTATCAAATATCAAATCATAGACTTAATTATAACATAACACACAAATACGAGCCTTAGGTCATTAATATGGTCGAATCCGGAAACTATCATATCGAAGAAAAAAAAGGTTTATTTCAGTGAAATACGGAACCGTTCTGGTATTTTATCTAACGGGTGGCATCCCTAAGTCTAAATATTCTTGTTACATTGCACAACCTTCAATGTTATGTCATAATTACATACAATTCTGGCAAATTTAGTTCGCAATGAGCCAGGTTTCCCAAACTGTTGCATATACCCTGACTCTGCGTGCAATGAACGCAAGAGGAAGTGACACAATTTCACCTGGTCAATATTGCCTGCTAACCTGGATTTCTTTTAGCTAAATATGCAGGTTAAAATATATACTTCTGTGTATTGATTTTAAGAAAGGCGTTGATGTTTATGGTTAGGAACAGTCGTCCAACGATTGTGCTTTTTTCCAGCGTTGCATCGATTATATGCAACGCAGGACACGCTAGATAAACTAGTAATATCATCAACCGTAGTTAACTAGTGATTATGATTGATTTTATTTTTTTATAAGAAGTTTAATGCTAGCTCGCAACTTACCTTGGCTTCTACTGCATTCGCGTAACAGGCAGGCTCCTTGTGGAGTGCAACGAGAGGCAGGTGGTTATAGCGTTGGTCGAGTTAACTGTAAGGTTGCAAGATTGCATACCCCAAGCTGACAAGGTGAAAATCTGTCGTTCTGCCCCTGAACAAGGCAGTTAACCCACCATTCCTAGGCCGTCATTGAAAATAAGAATGGGTTCTCAAATCAAATTTATTTATATAGCTGATATCTCAAAGTGCTGTACAGAAACACTGCCTAAAACCCCAAACCGCAAGCAATGCAGGTTTAGAAGCACGGTGGCTAGGAAAAAACTCCCTAGAGAGGCAAAAACCTAGGAAGAAACCAAGAGAGGAACCAGGCTATGAGGGGTGGCCAGTCCTCTTCTGGCTGTGCCGGGTGGAGATTATAACAGAACATGGCCAAGATGTTCAAAAATGACCAGCATGGTCAAATAATAATAATAATCACAGTAGTTGTTGAGGGTGCAGCAAGTCAGCACCTTAGGAGTAAATGTCATTTGGCTTTTCATAGCCGATCATTAAGAGTATCTCTACCACTCTTGCTGTCTCTAGAGAGTTGAAAACAGCAGGTCTGGGACAGGTAGCACGTCCGGTGAACAGGTCAGGATTCCATAGCCGCAGGCAGAACAGTTGAAACTGGAGCAGCAGCACGGCCAGGTGGACTGGGGACAGCAAGGAGTCATCATGCCAGGTAGTCCTGAGGCATGGTTCTAGGGCTCAGGTCCTCCGAGAGAGAGGAAACAGAGAGAGAATTAGAGTATACTTAAATTCACACAGGACACCGGATAAGACAGGAGAAGTACTCCAGATATAACAAACTGACCCTAGCCCCCCGACACATAAACTACTGCAGCATAAATACTGGAGGCTGAGACAGGAGGGGTCAGGAGACACTGTGGCCCCATCCGATGATACCCCCGGACAGGGCCAAACAGGAAGGATATAACCCCACCCACTTTGCCAAAGCATAGCCCCCACACCACTAGAGGGATATCTTCAACCACCAACTTACCATCCTGAGACAAGGCTGAATATAGCCCACAAAGATCTCCGCCACAGCACAACCCAAGGAGGGCGCCAACCCAGACAGGAAGATCACCCATCATCAGTGACTCAACCCACTCAAGTGACACTGGCTCAGCCCCTGTAATAGAGTTAGAGGCAGAGAAACCCAGTGGAAAGAGGGGAACCGGCCAGGCAGCGACAGCAATGGCAGTTCGTTGCTCCAGAGCCTTTCCGTTCACCTTCACACTCCTGGGCCAGACTACACTCAATCATATGACCCACAAGGTTGAGACCGAGTCTGCGTCTCTCACATGGGTAGGCAGACCATTCCATAAAAATGGAGATCTATAGGAGAAAGCCCTGCCTCCAGCTGTTTGCTTAGAAATTCTAGGGACAATTAGGAGGCCTGCGTCTTGTGACCGTAGCGTACGTGTAGGTATGTACGGCAGGTCCAAATCAGAGAGACCGGTAGGAGCACACACTAGCACGCTAGTGTAGGGAGGCTAGCACTGGAGTAATATGATAAAATTTTGGGGTTCTAGTCTGGATTCTAGCAGCCATATTTAGCACTGAAGGTTATTTAGTGCTTTATCCGGGTAGCCGGAAAGTAGAGCATTGCACTAGTCTAACCTAGAAGTAATAAAAGCATGGATACATTTTCCTGCATCATTTTTGGACAAAACGTTTCTGATTTTTGCAATGTTACGTAGATGGAAAAAAGCTGTCCTTGAAACAGTCTTGATATGTTTGTCAAAAGAGAGATCAGGGTCCAGAGTAACACCGAGGTCCTTCACAGTTTTATTTGAGACGACTGTACAACCATCAAGATTAATTGTCAGATTCAACAGAAGATCTCTTTGTTTCTTTGGATCCGAGTTTAAAAGTAGGAAGTTTGCAGCCATCCACTTCCTTATGTCTGAAACACAGGCTTCTAGCGAGGGCAATTTTGGGGCTTCACCATGCTTCATTGAAATGTACAGCTGTGTGTCATCCGCATAGCAGTGAAAGTTAACATTATGTTTTCGAATGACATCCCCAAGAGGTAAAATATATAGTGAAAAGAATAGTGGTCCTAAAACGGAACCTTGAGGAACACCGAAATTTACAGTTGATTTGTCAGAGGACAAACCATCCACAGAGACTGATATAACTGATATCTTTCCGACAGATAAGATCTAATCCAGGCCATAACTTGTCCATGTAGACCAATTTGGGTTTCCAATCTCCAAAAGAATGTGGTGATTGATGGTATCAAAAGCAGCACTAAGGTCTAGGAGCACGAGGACAGATGCAGAGCCTCAGTCTGACTCCATTTAAAGGTAATTTACCACCTTCACAAGTGCAGTCTCAGTGCTATGATGGGGTCTAAAACCAGACTGAAGTTTTTCGTGTACATTGTTTCTCTTCAGGAAGGCAGTGAGTTGCTGCGCAACAGCCTTTTTTTAAATTTGAGAGGAATGGAAGATTCGATATAGGCCGATAGCTTTTTATATTTTCTGGGTCAAGGTTGGGCTTTTTCAATAGGCTTTTAGTTAGTTTGGTACACATCCGGTGGATAGAGAGCCGTTTATTATGTTCAACATAGGAGGGCCAAGCACAGGAAGCAGCTCTTTCAGTAGTTTATTTGGAATGGGGTCCAGAATGCAGCCTGAAGGTTTAGAGGCCATGATTATTTTCATCATTGTATCAAGAGATATAGTACTAAAACACTTGAGTGTCTCTCTTGATCCTAGGTGCAGAATCAGGACCACTGAGCTTTGAAGGAATACGCAAATTTAAAGAGGAGTCCGTAATTTGCTTTCTAATAATCATGATCTTTTCCTCAAAGAAATTCATGAATTTATTACTGCTGAAGTGAAAGCCATCCTCAACTGACTTGCCTTGTTTAATAAAGGTATAAACAAAAAACAATTGTCGCCCAAAAATACAGATTTCCAATTGTTTTGAAAATTTGAAATCGGCCCTAATTAATCGGCCATTCCGATTAATCGGTCGACCTTGAGTAAGTAGGCCTTCTCCTTCCTCTTGCTGATTTTTAACTCTGCTCCCTACCCTCTCTCTCCCCCTTAGGGTATCCACCATCTGTACGAGGAGGGAGATGACGAAGAGGTGCAGGACGAGGGCATGGGGGAAGAGGAAGACGAGGACGAAGAGGACCGAGAGAGGGACAGCCTGAGTGACGGGACTCAGAACAAGGACTGCATGCTCCCTGAGCGAAGCTCCCGCCGCCTGAAGTCCGAGGTCGGTGATGAGGTGATCACTGGAGACTGTTTTTATATTTTATTTGATCAGTTTTATTTTGATTTCACATGGTGATTTACAAAACATTATCTGCATTTTTACTCTTCTGTTTTTTGCCTAACTTGTTTGTGGACTTAATGCACTGGAAATGCAATTGATGGAGATAGGTTCTCATTAGCAAGAGGGCCTTTGCAGCCTGTTTGCTGGCTCTGGATGCATTAGCTACATTCTCAATAGACAGAGAGCCTTAGCCTTGTGTGTACTCTGTCCATAACATCAACAGATACCTCTCTTCTTGGCAAATCTGCTCATCACCCTGTGTCATGGGGTCACATGGTTACTGTAATGGCATTATATTTTCCTCTTATGTAATTCAGAACAGCCTATTTCTTATCACAAGTGCTTTAGAAAGTTAGGTTGGGGGTTTTAGTTTTATATGCTCCTAACTGAGATACTGTACCCAATATTGGTCTAATGTATGGATATGCCAGGGTTTCGGTTTGGAAAATGTGACGCCGGACATTTGACCAGCAGCATTTTAAAACGTCTTAGGGAGGATGGTGCCCTTTTTTTTTCTTTCAATTTTCGCCTAAAATGACACACCCAAATCTACCTGCCTGTAGCTTGGGCCCTGAAGCAAGGATATGCATATTTTTGTTTCATTTGAAAGGAAACACTGAAGTTTGTGGAAATGTGAATTGAATGTAGGAGAATAGATCTCGATGATAAATTAACATGCACCGCATCGATTATATGCAACGCAGGACAAGCTAGATAAACTAGTCATATCATCAACTATGTGTAGTTAACTATTATTGTTTTTTATAAGATACTTTTAATGGTTGCTAGCACCTTACCGTGGCTCCTTGCTGCAATCGCATAACAGGTAGTCAGCCTGCCACGCAGTCTCCTCTTGGAGTGCTATGTAATCGGCCATGATCAGTGTCCAAAAATGCCGATTACCGATTGTTATGAAAACTTGAAATCGGCCCTAATTAATCAGCCAGTCCGTAATCTGTACGCATGTGATGGATAAGATGCATAACGAATATACTGTACATGTGCCAATTTTAATTCCACAACAGTATGCCAATTAACCTATAGACCGACAAGCATTTTTTTTATTCTCCCGGACAATTGGCACCGGCAAATTTATCGGCTTTTACATTTTATTTTATCTGCCAGAAGCCTGCTAGTCCAGAGAACTTAGCAATTGTTTTGTGTATTTTGGCATAAAGACATCCAAATGACATGCAATACACAGCAACAAACATAAAGCCTACAGAGGTATCACCATGGATTCATTGATTATCCATGCCCAATATCACATTACTGTTGTTGGCTACCTTTTTAATTGAACAGCGACCCAGCTTCTGCCCCTTCATCATTTCCAAGATTCCCCAGCTGCAGTTAGTAGAACTAACTATCCATGGGGTCAGTGGTTGATGTTTGTCATTCCAACAGGATCTAACTGTTTCCTGGACATCTCTCCAGGACTCTGCATCTGAAATAGACACTATTCCCTATATAGTACACTACTTTGGGGCCTGCATAATGCTCTGGTCAAAAGTAGTGCACTATACATTCTGGACTCATCCCAGGAACGCTCCCTGATGTTGTATTATGTTTCTGTCTCCTCTCCTAGCGGGAAAACAAAGAGCCCAAGACCATGCAGATCTTTGGCAGTGGTCCCAAGATGGTTGGTTTAGAGATTGTACCGGCTGGTAAGGAATTTAGCTAGTATTTGACTTCACTTATCCAGAGCAGATGCTGCAACGACAAGTGTGTTCAGGGATTTTTCGCCGATAGAAACGTTAGGGCAGGCCGCCTAAGCAGTTTATCGGGACGCCTAAGTCCAAGCTATATTTTTTATATATATTTTTTTATCTACATTTTCGCATGTTAAAATGCTTTGTGTTTTTAAACAACTTAGACCAGATATATAAATTATGTCGGAAAGATGAACCTACAATGCATTTAGAATGTATTCAGACCCTTCACTTTTTCCACGTTTTTTGTTATGTTCCAGCCTCTTCAATCTACAAACAATTCCCAATAATGACAAAGCGAAGATAGGTTTTTCGAAATGTTTGCTTATTTACCCATAGTTATGAGAACAAGGTGCCCCGTTAGCGGGACAACTTCCGGTGAAACTGGAGGGCGCGCAATTCGATTAAATAACATGGATTTGAAACATTTATGTACATATAAATGTACATATAAGTTCTTGTTAATCTAACTGCACTGTCCGATTTACAGTAGCCTTTACAGCGAAAACATGCCATGCGATTGTTTGAGGACGGCGCCCCAATATTTTTTTCATAAATTCACAAATAACGATGAAATATTCACTTACTTTTTGAAAATCTTCCTCTGATTTGTCATCCAAAGGGTCCCAGCTATAACATGTAGTGTCGTTTTGTTACATAAAATCCTTCTTTATATCCCAGAAAGTCTGTTTAGTTGGCGCCATCGATTTGAGTAATCCACTCGTTCAACATGCAGAGAAAGGAATCCAAAAATATACCGCTAAACTTTGTTAAAACAAGTCAAAATATGTTTCTATTGACTCCTCAGATACCCTAAAATGTAATCAAACTATAATATTTCATACGGAAATAAGTAAGTTTAATAGGAAAACGATATTAGCAGGTGCGTCTTCTCTTCATCGCACGCGCATACACAAATTTCCAAGACTGTGTCCCTGTAGTAAAACCTATTATTATTACTTATTTTGGACGAAACAAGCCTGAAACCTTGAACATTGAGTGCTGACACCCAGTGGATGCCATAGGAATTGCAAACTGGGAGCTAGATATCATTATTTCCCTATACTTTCCATTGTAAGAGCATAGGCTCTCAAAAATCAGGTTGGTTTTTCTTTGGATTTCTCCTACCATATCTATTGTGTTATAGTCTCCTACATTATTTTAACATTTCTACAAACTTCAAAGTGACTTTCCAATGGTACACATTATATGCATATCCTGGCTTCAGGGCCTGAGCAACAGGCAGTTTACTTTAGGCACGTCAGTCAGGTGGAAATTGAGAGAAAAGGCCCCTAGCCTGAAGAAGTTAACCTCTGGCGCAGGCGTTCCGCTAGCGACCCACCTGGCCAACATCCGGTGAAATTGCAGAACGCCAAATTCAAAATACAGAAATACTCATTATAAACATTCATAAAAGATACAAGTGTTATACATCGGCTTAAATATTAACTTCTTGTTAATCTAGCCGCTGTGTCAGATTTTAAAAAGGCTTTACGGTGAAAGCATACCATTTAGATTATTTGAGGACAGCGCCCTGCTTACAGAAGCATACAAACATTTTCAAGCCAAGGTCGAGGAGTCACGAAAGTCAGAAATAGCAATACAATTAATCACTTACCTTTGAGCTTCTTCTGGTTGCAGTCACAAGAGTTCCTGTTACACAAATGTTTGTTTTGTTTGATAAAGTTCCTCTTTATGTCCCAACAACTTTTGTTCAGTAATCCACTGGCTCAATGGCGGTCACAACATGCAGATGAATACATCCTAATAGTACCGGTAAAAGTTGTTGAAACATGTCAAACGCTGTTTATAATTAATCCTCAGGTCGTCTGTCTAAATAATTGATAATATTTCAACCGGACAATATAGTGTCTTCAATAGAAAGGGAAAAACAACGAATGGCGCGCAATCGGTCACGAGCGCAAAGGAGCTCTGCTTCATTCTGCAAGCCACTTACAATATGGTCTCATTCTTCCTCGTTTTTCAGAATACAAGCCTGAAACAATGTCTAACGACTGTTGACATCTAGTGGAAGCCATAGGAACTGCAATCTGGGTCCTAACCCAACACATACTGTATAGGCAGGCAGTTGAAAACTACACACATCAAAAATAAAAGTTAAGGACTTGTAACTAAGCATTTCATGGTAAGGTCTACACTTGTTGAAATCGCTGCATGTGTCAAAGTTTGATTTGATACCATCCCTACACTGAAGCATGGTGGTGGCAGCGTCACGCTTATGGGATGTATTTCAGCGGCAGGAACTAGTCGACCAGTCTGGATTGAGGGAAAGCTGAACGGAGCAAAGTGCAGAGTTTCTTGACAACCTGCGACGGTTCACCTTCCAACAGGACAATTATCCTAAGCACACAGCCAAGACAATGCAGGAGTGGCTTCAGGACAAGTCTCTGAATATTCTTGAGTGGCCCAGCCAGGGACCCCAAATTAGCTTTAAAACGGCAACATTTCCTTTCAGCTCCATGGCAAAATGTGTAGAATTGTAGAAAATGAACTTTTGAAAACTGCAAAAATCTATCTTGTGCGGCTGCTGTGTCATCCTATGACTGTGCCATGTTGAAAGTCACTGAACACTTCAGTAAGGCCATTCTACTACCAATATTTGTCAATGGAGATTGCATGGCTGTGTGCTCAAAAGTTTTGACACCTACTTATTCCAGGGTTTTTCTTTGTTTTTACTTTTTTCTACATTGTAGAATAGTAGTGAAGATATCAAAACTTTAAAATAACACATGGAATCATGTAGTAACCAAAAAAGTGTTAAACAAATCAACATATATTTGAGATTCTTCAAATAGCCACCCTTTGCCTTGATGACAGCTTTGCACACTCTTGGCATTCTCTCAGCCAGCTTCATGAGGTATTCACCTGGAATGCATTTCAATTAACAGGTGTGCCTTTTTCATTTGTGGGATTTCTTTTCAATTCTTAGTGCGTTTGAGCCAATCAGAAATTGTGGCAAGAACAGCTCAAATAAACAAAGGGAAATGACAATCCATCATTACTTTAAGACATGAAGGTCAGTCAATCCAGAAAATTTCAAGAACTTTGAAAGTTTCTTCAAGAGCAGTCGCAAAAACCATCTGGCGTTATGGTGAAAGTGGCTCTCATGAGGTCCGCCACATGAAAGGAAGACCCCGAGTTACCTCTGCTGCAGAGGACAGGTTCATTAGTTACCAGCCTCAGAAAATTCAGCCCAAATATATGCTTCACAGAGAAAAAGTAAGACACATCTCAACATCAACTGTTCAGAGAAAAAGTAACAGACACATCTCAACATCAACTGTTCATAGGAGACTGTGTGAATCAGGCCTTCATACTTGAATTGCTGCAATGAAAGCACTACTAAAGGACACCAATAAGAAGAGGAGACTTGCTTGTGCCAAGAAACACAGGCAATGGACATTAGACCGGTGGAAATCTGTCCTTTGGTCTGAGTCCAAATTGGAGATTTTTGGTTCAAACCGCCGTGTCTTTGTGAGACCAGAGTAGGTGAACAGATGAGCTCTGCATGTGTGTTTCCCACCGTGAAGCATAGAGGACCAGGTGTGGGGGTGCTTTGCTGGTGACACGGTTTGTGATTTATTTAGAATTCAAGGCACATTTATCCAGCATGGCTACCACCGCATTCTGCAGCGATACGCCATCCCATCTGGTTTGCGCTTAGTCCCACTATCATTTGTTTTCAACAGGACAATGACCAAACACACCTCCAGGCTGTGTAAGGGCTATTTGACCAAGGAGAGTGATGGCGTGCTGCATAAGATTTATTTAATACAAAAATAGATATATTTAACCTTTATTTAACTAGTTAGGCAAGTTGAGAACAAGTTCTCATTTACAACTGCGACCTGACCAAGATTAAACAAAGCAGTTAGACACAAACAACAACAGTTACACATGGAATAAACAAAGTCTATATACAGTGTGTGCAAATGAGGGAAGATTAGGGAGGTAAGGCAATAAATAGCCCATAGAGGCAAAGTAATTACAATTTAGCAATTAAACACCGGAGAGATAGATGTGCAGAAGATGAATGTGCAAGTAGAGATACTGGGGTGCAAAGGAGCAAGACAAATAAATAACCATATGGGGATGAGGTAGCTGAATGGGCTATGTACAGGTGCAATGATCTGTAAGCTGCTCTGACATCTGATGCTTGAATTTAGTGAGGTAAGTATAAGACTCCAGCTTCACTGAGTTTTGCAATTTGTTCCAGTCATTGGCAGCAGAGAACTGGATGGAAAGGTGGCCAAAGTAGGAATTGGCTTTGGGGGTGACCAGTGCAATATACCTGCTGGAGCGCGTGCTACGGGTTGGTGCTGCTGTGCTGATCAGTGAGCTGAGATAAAGCGGGGCTTTACCAAGCAAAAATTTAAGATGACCTGGATCCAGTGGGTTTGGCGACGAATATGAAGCGAGTGCCAGCCAACGAGAGCATACAGGTCGCAGTGGTGGGTGGCATCGTGAAAGACTGCATCCAGTTTGCTGAGTAGAGTGTTGGAGGCTATTTTGTAAATGACATTGCCAAAGTCAAGGATCGGTAGGATAGTCAGTTTTACGAGGGTTTGTTTGGCAGCATGAGTGAAGGATGCTTTGTTGCGAAATAGGAAGCCGATTCTGGATTTAATTTTGGATTGGAGATGTTTAACTTCTTATGGCTGGGGGGCAGTATTGAGTAGCTTGGATGAATAAGGTGCCTAAAGTAAACGGCCTGCTCCTCAGTTTCAGTTGCTAATATTAGCATATTATTATTAGTATTGGATAGAAAACACTCTGAAGTTTCTAAAACTGTTTGAATGATGTCTGTGAGTATAACAGAACTCATATGGCAGGCAAAATCCTGAGTTGAAATCCAAACAGGAAGTCTGAAATCTGAGCTTTGTATGTATACACCAGAGTCCCCAATGAAATCCCCTTGAGATCTTAATGTTGCACTGCCTAGGCGTTCCACTAGATGTCAACCATCAATAGAAATTATAATGAGACTTCTATGGTGTTGTGGGAGTGAATGAGAGCAGAATCTATCAGGTGACTGGCAGTCAGCCATTTTCTGATCATGCTTAATCCTCATGGTAAGAAGGAGAACTCCGGTTGGAACTTTATTGAAGCTATATGTTAAAAACATCCTAATGATTGATTCTGTACTTAGTTTGAAATGTTTCTTCGACTTGTAATATAACTTTTTGAAGTTTTTGTCGGATATAACGCTGACCAGAATAAGCGTTTGGATATGTATACCAAACGCGCTAACAAAATAAGGTATTTGGACATTATCGAACAAAACAAACATTTATTGTGGACCTGGGATTCCTGGAGTGCTTTCTGATATAGATCATCAAAGGTAAGGGAATATTTATCATGTAATTTCTTGTTGATGTCAAGATGGCGGCTATTGTGACATATTTCTGAGCGCCGTCTCAGATTATTGCATGGCTGGTTTATTCTGTAAAGTTTTTTTGAAATCAGACACAGCGGTTGCATTAAGGAGAGGTATATCTATAATTCCATGTGTATAACTTGTATTATCATCTACAATTATGATGAGTATTTCTGTTGAATGATGTGGCTATGCAAAATCACTGGTTGTTTTTGGAACTAGTGAATGTAACGCGCCTATGTAAACTCATATTTTGATAAATATGAACTTTATCAAACAAAACATACATGTATTGTGTAACATGAAGTCCTATTAGTGTCATCTGATGAAGATCATCAAAGGTTAGTGATTTAATTTTATATCTTTCTGCTTTTTGAAACTCCTCTTTGGCTGGGAAAAAAATGGCTGTGTTTTTCTGTGGTTATGTGGTGACCTAACATAATCGTTTGTGGTGCTTTCACTGTAAATCCTTTTTGATATCAAACACTGTGGCTGGATTAATGAGAATTCTATCTTTAAAATGGTGTAAAATACTTGTATGCGTGAGGAATTTTCATTGAGATTTTTGTTGTTTTGAATTTGGCGCCCTGCACTCCGCTAGCTGAACCCCAGTCCTAGACAGGTTAAGGACATTCAGAGACTTGTCCTAAAGCCACTCCTGCATTGTCTTGGCTGTGTGCTTAGGGTCGTTGTCCTGTTGGAAGGTGATCCTTCGCCCCAGACTGAGGTCTTGAGCTCTTTGGAGCAGGTTTTAAAGAAACTCTGTAATTTGCCTTGATCCTGACTAGTCACCCAGCCCCTGCCACTGAAAACATCCCCACAGCATGATGCTGCCACCATGCTTCACCGTAGGGATGGATCCAGGTTTCCTCCAGACGTGATGCTTGGCATTCAATCTTGATTTCATTAGACAAGAGAATCTCGTTTCTCTTGATCTGAGAGTCTTTAGGTGCCTTTTGGTAAACTCCAAGCGGCCTGTCAGGTGGCTTCTGTCTGGCCACTCTACCATAAAGGCCTGATTGGTGGAGTGCTGCAGAGATGGTTGTCCTTCTGGAAGGTTCTCCCATCTCCACAGAGGAACTCTGGAGCTATGTCATTGACCATTGGGTTCTTGGTCACCTCCTTGACCAAGGCCCTTCTCCCCTGATTGCTCAGTGTGGCCAGCTCTAGGAGGAGTCTTGGTGGTTCCAAACTTCTTCCATTTAAGAATGATGGAGGCCACTGTGTTCTTGGGTACCATCAATGCTGCAGAAATGTTTTGGTACCCTTCCCCAGATCTGTGCCTTGACACAATCATGTCTCAGAGCTCTACGGGCAATTCTTTCGACCTCATGGCTTGTTTTTTTCTCTGACATGCACTGTCAACTGTGGGACCTTTTTATATAGACAGGTGTGTGCCTTTCCAAATCATGTCCAATTTAATTTACCGCAGATGAACTCCAGTCAAGTTGTAGAAACATCTCAAGCATGATCAGTGGAAACAGGATGCACCTGAGCTCAATTTCAAGTCTCATAGCAAAGGGTCTGAATACTTATATAAATAAGTTTTTTTTTAAACATTTTTTAAAATAAATATAGTCATTCCAAAACCAGTTTCTCTTTTTTTATTATGGGGTATTGTGTGTAGATCGATGAGTTTTTATTTTATTTTTATTTAATACATTTTAGAAAAGGCTGTAATGTGATAAAGTCAAGGCGTCTGAATACTTTCCGAAGGCACTGTCTCTAGTGTATTTTTAGTCAATTGTTTGGCCAATAGACTTGTTTAACTGAGATTTATTTTGTCGGAAAGTAATATTTTTTCCCATAATGGATAGTGGTCACCGAACAGTTCTGAAACTATCTTCAGTGCAGCGTTGAAATGGCGCCATTCCCTGTATGTTGCTATGTGCATAATAGCAAAGTTAACCAGCATATTGGTGTTGAGAACTATGCGGCAGAGACAGCGGCGGAGTGAGGCGATGAGGAAACAACCCGTGCCTTAATTGACTTAGAAAATTGGGGCCTATACTCAATAGCCTAACTGTTAAACGTGCCTTAATTTATAAATAATATATATATATATATATATATATCAACAGAAGTAAGACAGATCCTGCTTTTGTTGCCTGTTTGAATGTTTGTTTAATATCCTACTCTGATTTATGTGAGCACCAAGCCTCACACAACGCAAAATGGGTAAAGCAATTTCACAAATTCGTCTGTTTTTAATATTTGCTATGCTGTAATAAAGGTTTTAAAGCAGACTCTGGTATTACTTCATTTATTTAATGTTTACATTGTTCCAAACGATCAGAACAATTATATTGTAATCTAACGGCACCTGTTTGGCATTCCCCTGTACCCAAGTTTCTTTTTCATGTCCTCCGCATCCATTTTGCTGTTATAATGCTGGGCATTTGTTATAACCAGTTTATTGATGTGATTATGGTAGTCTGTAGGTCAGGCCCTATTGGTCATGTGGATGCATTGCACACATATTTCACGTAAAGAGAGAAAGGGTTGATGGAATAGGGAAGGAATGGTTTTCCTAAGCAATTTCGATAACAGAACTTCTCAGAGACCAGTAAGAAAAAAATTCAATTGACTGTACTTATGTTGCAGCTTCAGCGCGGACAGCACTATGAACACTTGCTGTGCTGTAGTGCCTGCTGGGAGAGGGAGAGAGTGATTTTAACACAGCGTGGACATCGGGTTCCCTCTTGAGTTGTTTGTATCTTAATTATTTCAACAGTACTTAAAGCACCAGAGAGGTTCAGTGCATATGTGGATTTCATTAAAACACTATACACGTAAAAGTACACAGTTTAAAAAGTTTGAAAGAAAAGACCACTCTCGGTCGACCAAGATTTTAAATTATATCTGATCGTGTTGGCATAAGATGTTGAATACATGGGGGCAATTATTTATATCTTGACACGCTGTATAATCTTAGTTTTTTAACAGTTCAAATTTTTTGTCCCTCATTACCTTAATTACAATGATACTCTCCTCACTGTGTTCATTAGCTGAACTAATTGCGCTGTTTGTCTACATAACCTGGTTCAAGCATTTGCCATTTAACCCTGAAGAAGGCACTTTGTGCTGAAATGTTGGTTGCTATACCCATTAAATGTTTTGGAGCATAATTAGTGTGCAATGTTCTTTCTGTATTTTTGGGAAAATGCAAATTGTGGAATGTCAATTCCCTCAGCTCAGTATTGTAGCAATTATGTTCTCTTGTGTTACATGAGAAGACGATGGGTTCAATAAGAAGCAGCGTCACCTGAAGGCCCAGGCCTTCGCCATTAAGATGCGACCACGCAAAGAAACCCTGGAGGTCAACTTTGTGAGTATCACCAGTTAACTTCCTCATTTGTGTCGGTCTAATATTCTATAATAATTTTTTTTGTAAGTATGAGTTGATTTACACTTTCCTTCTCTGTCTGTGTTGTCCTGTTCTAACTCACTAGAGTGCTTAGAAACAAATGAATCACTAGTGGACAACAGCTCAAAATATATTTTTTTGTTTCATGGACCACTTTTTGAACGTAATCATTTGATTTATTATTATTCTGTATTTCCTGTTTATAGATTCCCCAGATTGACCTGTACATGTGCCTGATGTGTGGGCGGGGTGACGAGGAGGACCGCCTCCTGCTGTGTGACGGCTGTGATGACAGCTACCACACCTTCTGTCTGATTCCGCCCCTGCAGGATGTCCCTAAGGGGGACTGGCGATGCCCCAAATGTGTTGCTGAGGTATGGAACTCTGGTGACCCTGCCACTACCCAAGCCGAAGCTGATTCCTCACTTAACCTCTAGCGTCGAGCAATCCCTCAAGGTGTTTTTCACATATCTATTCGATAATCTATCAGTGGTGGCAGTTGGCTTCTCATCAGAAGCAAACGGAAAAATACTGCAGCTGGAGATTACGCAATAATTGCGACGGAGGACACCAAGCGACCACCTGGTAGATGTAGTCTCTTATGGTCAATCTTCCAATGATATGCCTACAAATACGTCACAATGCTGTAGACACCTTGGGGAAAACGTGGAAAACGTAAGCTGACTCCTAGCTCCTTCACAGCCATATAAGGAGTCATTTGCATGAGGCGGTTTCAAAAAATGCGGCACTTCCTGATTGGATTTTTATCTGGGTTTCGCCTGTAACATCAGTTCTGTGGCACTCACAGACAATATATTTGCAGTTTTGGAAACGTCAGAATGATTTATTTCCAAAGCTGTCAATTATATGTATAGTTGAGCATCTTTTCGTGGCAAAATATCTTGTTTAAAACGGGAATGTTTTTCATCCAAAAATTAAGAGCGCCCACGACAGTTAACTTGAATTTTCATGCTCGTCATGCATGTATTCTATATCAATGGAAGATTTTTGCAGAAGTTGTGAATTATAATTATTTATTTATTGTATCGCTTTCGGAAAATGTATCTCAAACAGCACAACATCACCACATATAGTTCATAAATACATACAGTTCACACATGCCTACCACGTGTTATAATTTTGGCTCCATATGAATAGGTTGTAGTGTTTGTTAAGCTGTGATATACAGAACCAGTCAAGTTTTGACACACCTACTCATTCAAGGGTTTTTCTTTATTTTTACCATTTCTACATTGTAGAATAATACTGAAGACATCAGAACTATGAAAAAAACACATATGGAATCATGTAGTAACCAAAAAAGTGTTAAACAAATCAGCATATATTTGAGATTCTTCAAATAGCCACCCTTTGCCTTGATGACAGCTTTGCACACTCTTGGCATTCTCTCACCCAGCTTCTTGAGGTAATCATCTGGAATGCATTTCAATTAACAGGTGTGCCTGGTTAATTTGTGGGATTTCTTTCCTCAATGCATTTGAGCCGATCAGAAGGTAGGGGGGTATACAGAAGATAGCCCTATTTGGTAAAAGACCAAGTCCATATTATGGCAAGAACATCTCTAATAAGCAAAGAGAAACGACAGTCCATCATTACTTTAAGACATGGGGGTCAGTCAATACGGAAAATGTCAAGAACTTCAAGTGCAGTCGCAAAAACCAAGCACTATGATGAAATTGGCTCTCACGAGGACCGCCACAGGAAAGAAAGACCCAGACTTACCTCTGCTGCTTACCTCTGCTGCAGAGGACAAGTTCATTAGAGGTACCAGCCTCAGAAAATTCAGCCCAAATAAATGCTTCAGAGTTCAAGTAACAGACACATCTCAACATCAACTTTTCTGAGGGGGCTGCGTGAATCAGGCCTTCAGGGTCAAATTGCTACAAAGAAACTACTACTAAAGGACATCAAGAAGAAGAAGAGACTTGCTTGGGACAAGAAATACGAGCAATGGACAATCGACCGGTGGTGCTTGTCCAAATTTGAGAATTGTGGTACCAACCGCCGTGCCTTTCAGACGCAGAGCGGATGATCTCCGCATGTGTGGTTCCCCATTTAACCAGCATGACTACCACATCATTCTGCAGCAATATTCCATCCCATCTGTTTTGCGCTTAGTGGGACTATCATTTGTTTTCAACAGGCCGATGACCAAACACCTCCAGGCTGTGTAAGGGCGGAGTGCTGTGATGGAGTGCTGCATCAGATGACCTGGCCTCCGCAATCACCCAACCTCAACCCAATTGATTTGGACCGCAGAGTGAAGGAAATTCAGCCAATAAGTGCTTAGCATATGTGGAAACTCCTTCAAGACTGGAAAAGCATTCCAGGTGAAGCTGGTTGAGAGAATGCCAACAGTGTAAAATTGTCAAGGCAAGTGGTGTCTGCTTTGAAGAATCTCAAATATAAAATATTTTTTGATTTTCACCCTACAGGAGTGCAGTAAGCCGCGGGAGGCGTTTGGCTTTGAGCAAGCCGTGAGGGAGTACACCCTCCAGAGCTTTGGAGAGATGGCTGACCACTTCAAGTCAGACTACTTCAACATGCCTGTGCACGTACGTATCAAAATCAAATGGTCACCTTGAGTAATAGGCAAAAATCTAAAGAAAACTTTTTATTTTGGAATACATACAGTGGGGCAAAAAATATAGTCAGCCACCAATTGTGCAAGTTCTCCCACTTAAAAAGATGAGAGAGGCCTGTAATTGTCATCATAGGTACACTTCAACTATGACAGACAAAATTGAGAAAAAAAATCCAGAAAATCACATTGTAGGATTTTTTTATGAATTTATTTGCAAATTATGGTGGAAAATAAGTATTTGGTCACCTACAAACAAGCAAGATTTCTGGCTCTCACAGACCTGTAACTTCTTCTTTAAGAGGCTCCTCTGTCCTCCACTCGTTACCTGTATTAATGGCACCTGTTTGAACTTGTTATCAGTATAAAAGACACCTGTCCACAACCTCAAACAGTCACACTCCAAACTCCACTATGGCCAAGACCAAAGAGCTGTCAAAGGACACCAGAAACACAATTGTAGACCTGCACCAGGCTGGGAAGACTGAATCTGCAATAGGTAAGCATCTTGAAGCAGTTGAAGAAATCAACTGTGGGAGCAATTATTAGGAAATGGAAGACATACAAGACCACTGATAATCTCCCTCGATCTGGGGCTCCACGCAAGATCTCACCCCGTGGGGTCAAAATTATCACAAGAACGGTGAGCAAAAATCCCAGAACCACACGGGGGGACCTAGTGAATGACCTGCAGAGAGCTGGGACCAAAGCCTACCATCAGTAACACACTACGCCGCCACAGACGTGTCCCCCTGCTTAAGCCAGTACATGTCCAGGCCCGTCTGAAGTTTGCTAGAGAGCATTTGGATGATTCAGAAGAAGATTGGGAGAATGTCATATGGTCATATGAAACCAAAATATAACTTTTTGGTAAAAACTCAACTCGTTGTGTTTGGAGGACAAAGAATGCTGAGTTGCATCCAAAGAACACCATACCTACTGTGAAGCATGGGGGTGGAAACATCATGCTTTGGGGCTGTTTTTCTGCAAAGGGACCAGGACGACTGATCCGTGTAAAGGAAAGAATGAATGGGGCCATGTATCGTGAGATTTTGAGTGAAAACCTCTTTCCATCAGCAAGGGCATTGAAGATGAAACGTGGCTGGGTCTTTCAGCATGACAATGATCCCAAACACACCGTCCGGGCAATGAAGGAGTGGCTTCGTAAGAAGCATTTCAAGGTCCTGGAGTGGCCTAGCCAGTCTCCAGATCTCAACCCCGTAGAAAACACTTTGGAGGGAGTTGAAAGTCTGTGTTGCCCAGCAACAGCCCCAAAACATCACTGCTCTAGAGGAGATCTGTATGGAGGATTGGGCCAAAATACCAGCAACAGTGTGTGAAAACCTTGTGAAGACTTACAGAAAACGTTTGACCTCTGTCATTGCCAACAAAGGGTATATAACAAAGTATTGAGAAACTTTTGTTATTGACCCAATAGTTATTTTCCACCATAATTTGCAAATAAATTCATAAAAAAATCCTACAATGTGATTTTCTGGATTTTTCTTCTCATTTTGTCTGTCATAGTTGAAGTGTACCTATGATGAAAATTACAGGCCTCTCATCTTTTTAAGTGGGAGAACTTGCACAATTGGTGGCTGACAATACTTTTTTTCCCCCACTATGTTCTGGCTAGGTCCATCTCAAAATCAAGTCCGACGTATTCAACACACTTTTTTGGGGTGATTTATCTTTTTATTTTTTTTCGTCCTTCATGCTGTTTGAAGTTGATCACCTAACCTTTCTCTCCCACTAATGCGCAATCACATCTAAACAATGCATGTGTGTGTTCTCCTTTCTCTGCACCCCCAGATGGTGCCTACAGAGCTAGTGGAGAAGGAGTTCTGGCGTCTGGTGAGCTCCATCGAGGAGGATGTCATTGTGGAGTACGGAGCTGACATCAGCTCTAAGGAGGTGGGCAGCGGCTTCCCCGTTAGGGATGGCAAGAGACGGCTACTGGGAGACGAAGAGGTAACTATGCACCAACTGGGACAAATGACCTCGACTCTTTCTCGTTAGTCTTTCGCCACCTTTTCAAAACGCATTGGAGGTGAAGATCTGTTCCTACATTCGGACCTTCTCCTCTAATGCCTTTTATGGAATAGAGAGAGGACATGACACAAGGAATCGTGGAAAGATTAATTGAGAAAGAGCCCCTGTATGAAATCCACTCCCTTAACGGCTTGCTTTTGTTATTTACGATCAATAAGTAACTTTGATCACCTCTGTCTTGTTCTTCTGTAGGAGTATGCCAATTCAGGCTGGAACCTGAATAACATGCCAGTCCTGGAGCAGTCGGTCCTTACCCACATAAACGTGGATATCTCTGGCATGAAGGTGCCCTGGCTCTATGTGGGCATGTGCTTCTCCTCCTTCTGCTGGCACATCGAGGACCACTGGAGCTACTCCATCAACTTCCTGCACTGGTAAAGTAACAAACATGAATTTCTTGTCCTAAATCAGCCGCTTACCCAAGTATTTAGTAATACTATATATTTTTGTTCAAAGGACACAAATAACGTGTTTTTTTAAGTCCTCAGTGGGATGAGACAGACAAAACGATGTAAACCGTATACAATGTTGCTGTTGTGGAAAAATTCTTACACAGGGAAAGTAAATCTTAAATGAATCTTTGTTTATTGTCAGCGCGCTGGAGAGGTTCCAACTCAATACACCATAGTACACATGTCAATCAGGAGCTCTCCCTGGGTCATTCCCAGCAGTTGTCTTATATATGGCTATACACAGACAAGTTATATTTGCATGATTTAGCATAATTAATTCATCATTACCGTTTTGTTTCATTCATGTGACTGACCAATACTGTTTCATAACATGACAGACCAACACCTCACGAGGCTTCTCCTCTCCTCTCTGAGACCTTGAAACAGAACTTTTGTTCGTTCTCATAACAACATCTGGGCGTACTGCCAAATTGCAGCTACTGATAAGTGAGGATTTGTACAGTCACTTGCATGAACACAAACATTGGCCTATAACAGCCCTCTATTTAATCTTCAAATAATATTTTTGCAGGAATCTCCTTGCGAATGATTTTGCCGAAGATTGTAATAGAACACAGAAATTAGTTATAAGAAAAGAACCAACATTAAAATTCCCATTACATTGCAATGGGTCATAGATACAATTGTACTCCCTATCTTCATTTGACTGATTGGTTAACCATCTCTCTCTCTGCCTGTCTCTCCAGGGGGGAGCCTAAGACGTGGTATGGTGTCCCGGCCCACGCGGCAGAGCAGCTGGAGTCAGTGATGAAGAAGCTGGCCCCAGAGCTGTTTGACTCTCAGCCTGACCTGTTGCACCAGCTTGTCACCATCATGAATCCCAACATCCTCATGGAGCATGGAGTGCCCGTATGTAGTGTGTGTTTCCATCAGTAGCTGTATGTATCAACTGTTTCATAGGAGGAGTGCTGATCTAGGAACAGTTTTGCCTGTTGGATCACAATGAATACGTTTATAGATCTCAAGGGTCGAGATCTGACCCTCGATCAGAACTCCGCCTCTGAGACGCTTGATACATACGGCCCCTGGCCTCTTTTACGCAGTGGTGTGAAGTACTTAAAATACTTTAAAGTACTGCTTGAGTAGTTTTTTTGGGTATCTATACTGAACTTTACTGTTTTATATTTTGGACAACTTTTACTTAACTACATTCGCCAGACATTTTGACCTGACACCCAAAAGTTCTCGTTACATTTTGAATACTTAGCAGGACAGGAAAATTGTCCAATTCACAAATTTATCAAGAAAACATCCCTGGTCTACCCTATTGCCTCTGATCTGACGGACTCACTAAACACATGCTTCATTTGTAAATGATGTCAGAGTGTTTGAGTGTGCCCCTGGCTATCCATAAATTGAAAAAAATAAAACTGCCATATGGTTTGCGTAATATAAGCAATTTTAAATAATTTTTACTTTTAGACTTTTACTCAAGTTGTATTTTACTGGGTGACTTTTACTTGAGTCATTTTCTAGTAAGGCATCTTTACTTTTACTCAAGTATGACAATTGGGTGCTTTTTCCACAGCTGTTTTTACAAGACCAATTCTGCATCGTGTCTTTTACTGGTGTGTGTTTGTGCCACTTAGGTTTTCCGCACCAACCAGTGTGCGGGGGAGTTTGTGGTGACCTTTCCCAGAGCCTACCACAGTGGCTTCAACCAGGGATACAACTTTGCTGAAGCTGTCAACTTCTGTACCGCAGACTGGGTGAGTTTAAAGTTTTAGCAAGTGTTTGTGTGTAAACACATATTACCAGAATGTTTAATTGGAATTTTGAAATTTGGAGTAGGTTTGGGCGGTATCAAGATTATCATACCTTCATACCGATTTTGTGCCATAACGGAATATTCGGTAATACCGGCACTGTTTTCAAACCCAATTGATAATCTGTCATCTAAAGGTTAACAATGCTAACAAGAACATGTAAAATCCCATAGTGAATGCTAACTAAATGCTAACAAGCGCATTTCAAATATTTTATAGTCACTGACCTAAACTCAAATGCTGCACGCACAAAACAAATATTAGACAGCAAGGCTTTGGATCAGGAAGGGGATTATCTGAATGCTTGATTTTGGAAGAAGCTAACCACTTAGCTAACTAACTACTAAATTAGCAAACCAAATGCAGAACTTCAGAGCATTTACCACATTTTAGACAGTTACTTAGTTATAAGATATCTTGCAGGCAAACATTTAGTTGTGAATTCCATACTGTAACTAGATCACCTGGTGCATGCTGCACAACTGTGAGTGACTCACAAGGCTGTGGTCTCAGTAGTAGTTCTGTGCTTGTAAACAAAAACAACGTGACTGGGGACTACCGTTAATTTTTCATTATGAAGCTTATGTTACTGGTGAAATGGAAGATCGCAATCTTTATCTCCAAACATATTGCACAAGTTGACTGCAGGTATTTACTTGAGTTGCAACAGATATTCAAATTAATAAAAAAAACATCAAATAAGTAGTTTCAACGCTATTGACGGTATTGGAAAACCATCTCGTGGCTATTTCCAAATGCCCCGGTATACCGCCCAAGCCTAGTTGGGAGCTTAAAATTGTTTCGTAAAATATTTTATACCCTTCTTACTGTCTGCATTGTTGTCTTGGTGACTCAATCATCTTAGATATTCCCGTTCCATTGCTTTCTTTGCTTCTCCTTGATGTTTTGAGGAGAAAGGATCAAAGGAATCGATTAGACTTTTGACTGTCTCTGTGTGTCCATCCCCTTCAAGCTCCCGATGGGTCGTCAGTGTGTGGCCCACTACCGGCGGCTCCACCGCTACTGTGTCTTCTCCCACGAGGAGCTGCTGTGCAAGATGGCTGCCGACCCCGAGAGCCTGGATGTGGAGCTGGCTGCTGCAGTCTTCAGAGAGATGGGAGAGATGATGGAGGAAGAGACACGGCTCAGACAGGCCTTGCAGGAGATGGTGAGGGACAGGGCCCAGGGGGATTTCTATATAAACAACTTTTTGTCACTTTAGGAGAACTTGACAGGAGGGCCAGGACAGAGAGGGTGAAGTAATGCAAGCGGGGTTTACCTGGGAATACATTATGATGATACACTATCTAACAATATATTGACATCGCACGATCCCAAAGATATGTTTCAAATGATTTCCTATCACCCCAAAAGTTAATCAATTCTGTAATTTCACATTCGTCCTTCCAGTCTAGTTGAAGTGGATTGTTTTCTGGTTGCGATTTTCCCTCTGTCTGCAGGGTGTGCTGTCCTCGGAGCAGGAGGTGTTTGAGCTGGTCCCTGATGACGAACGGCAGTGTCAGAAGTGTAAGACCACCTGTTTCCTGTCAGCTCTGACGTGTCCCTGCAGCCCAGAGCATCTCGTCTGTCTGCACCACGCCAAGGAGCTATGTGACTGTCCCCTGGGAATCAAGTGTCTACGGTTAGTTACTACAGCTGTGTGATATGGACCAAAGACCATCTGGAGCAATAACTTCATAACAATGTGCACTAGTTTTTAATTTATTATCCTTTAAACTACTACTAGCTTAATGGTTGTAGCTATCAATTGTCCTATTAACAATCACCCATGTTAACAAACATTTCATTTCAAACTTCACATTTATCTAAAATAGGCTACTTATCTTAATGATCGCTAAGTGATTTGTCAAATCAAATTTGATCAAAATTGTATATGTCACATGAGCGAATACAACAGGTGTGGGACTTATTTACAAGCCCTTAACCAACAATGCAGTTTTAAGAAAATACCAACAACAAAGAAAGTAAGAGTTAAGAATAACAAATAATTAGTCTGGGTAGCCATTTGATTAGCTGTTCAGGAGCCTCTTGGACCTAGATTTGGCGCTCTGGTACAGCTTGCCGTGTGGTAGCAGACAGAACAGTCTATGACACGGGTGGCTGGAGTCTGACAATTTTTGGGGCCTTCCTCTGACACTGCCGTGTACAGAGGTCCTGGATGGCAGGAAGCTTGGCCCCGGTGATGTACTGGGCCGTATGCACTACCCTCTGTAGTGCATACGGAGGTCGAGCAGTTGCCATACCAGGTAGTGATGCAACCCGTCAGGATGCTCTCAATGGTGCAGTTGTAAGACCCATGCTAAATCTTTTCAGTCTCCTGAGGGGGAATAGGTTTTGTCGTGCCATCTTCACGACTGTAATGGTGTGCTTGGACCATGTTAGTTTGTTGGTGATGTGGAAGCCAAGGAACTTGAAGCTTTCAACCTGCTCCACTTCAGCCCAGTTGAGAATGGGGGCATGCTCGGTCCTCTATTTCCTATAGTCCACAATCATCTCCTTTGTCTTGATCACGTTGAGGGAGAGGTTGTTATCCTTGCACCACACGGTCAGGTCTCTGACCTTCTCCCTACAGGCTGTCTCGTCGTTGTCGGTGATCAGGCCTACCACTTTTGTCATCAGCAAACTTAATGATGACGTTGTTGGAGTCATGCCTGGCTCTGCAGTCATGAGAGAGAACCGTGAGTACAGGAGGGGGCTGAGCACGCACCGCTGAGGGGCACCCGTGTTGAGGGTCAGCGTGGCGGATGTGTTGTTACCTACCCTTACCACATGGGGGCGGCCCGTCAGGAAGTCCAGGATCCAGTTGCAGAGGGATGTGTTTAGTCCCAGGGTCCTTAGTACCCTCAAAGCTCATCACTCAGCTATGGTGTTGAACGCTGAGCTGTTGTCAACGAATAGCATTCTCGCATAGGTGTTCCTTTTGTCCAAGTGGGGAAGGGCAGTGTGGATTGCATTAGAAATTGCGTCATCTGTGGATCGGTTGGTGCAGTAATGCAAATTGGAGTGGGTCTAGGGTTTCTGGGATAATGGTGTTGATGTGAGCCATGACCAGCATTTCAAAGCATTTCATGGCTACAGATGTGAGTGCTATGGATCGGTAGTCATTTAGGCAGGTTACCTTAGTGTTCTTGGGCACAGGGACTATGGTGGTCTGC
Organism: Oncorhynchus mykiss; assembly: GCF_013265735.2. Classification (NCBI taxonomy): domain Eukaryota; kingdom Metazoa; phylum Chordata; class Actinopteri; order Salmoniformes; family Salmonidae; genus Oncorhynchus; species Oncorhynchus mykiss. The sequence goes on along the minus strand of NC_048585.1, from coordinate 34,699,326 downwards.
TTGAAACATGTTGGTATTACAGACTCAGTCAGTGACAGGTTGAAAATGTCAGTGAAGACACTTGCCAGATGGTCAGTGCATGCTCGGAGTACACGTCCTGGTAGTCTGTCTGGCCCAGCGGCCTTGTGAATGTTGACCTGTTTTAAAGTTCTTACTCACATCGCCTGCAGGAGAGCGTGATCACACAGTCGTCCGGGACAGCTGATGCTCTCATGCATGTTTCAGTGTTACTTGCATCGAAGCGAGCATAGAAGTTATTTTGCTAATCTGTTAGGCTCATGTCACTGGGCAGCTCTCGGCTGTGCTTCCCTTTGTAGTCTAATACTTTTCAAGCCCTGCCACATCCGTCGAGCGTCGGTGCCGGTGTAGTACAATTCGATCTTAGTCCTGTATTGTTGCTTTGCCTGTTTGATGGTTTGTCTGAGGGCATAGTGGAACTTCTTATAAGCTTCCGGGTTAGAGTCCCGCTCCTTGAAAGCGGCAGCTCTACCCTTTAGCTCAGTGCGAATGTTGCCTGTAATCCATGGCTTCTGTTTGGGGTACAGTGGGGCAAAAAAGTATTTAGTCAGCCACCAATTGTGCAAGTTCTCCCACTTAAAAAGATGAGAGGCCTGTAATTTTCATCATATGTACACTTCCTCATCTTTTTAAGTGGGAGAACTTGCACAATTGGTGGCTGACTAAATACTTTTTTGCCCTACAGTCACTGTGCACTTATTGATAAAGCCAGTGACTGATGTGCTGTACTCATCAATGCCATTGGAAGAATCCCGGAACATATTTCAGTCTGTGCTAGCAAAACAGTCCTGTAGTTTAGCATCTGTTTCATCTGACCACTTTTTTATAGACCGAGTCACTGGTGCTTCCTGCTTAAATTTTTGCTTGTAAGCAGGAATCAGGAGGAGAGAGCTTTGCGAGAGAGAGCTTTGGACGCGTCTCTGTGTGTGGAGTAAAGGTGGTCTAGAATTTTTTTCCCTCTGGTTGCACATTTAACATGCTGATAGAAATTAAGTGAAACTGATTTCCCTGCATTTTAATCACCGACCACTAGGTGCGCCGCCTCGCGTTTTCCTGTTTGCTTATGACGGTATACAGCTCATTGAGTGAGGTTTTAGTGCCAGCATCGGTCTGTGGTATGTAGACAGCTATGAACAATACAGATAAACTCTCTAGGTAGATGGTGTGGTCTACAGCTTATCATGAGATACTCTCTCAGGTGAGTAAAACCTTGAGACTTTCTTAAATATCGTGCACCAGCTATTGTTTACAAATATGCTTAGGCTCCCGCCCCGTGTCTTACCAGAGGCAGCTGTTCTTTCCTGCTAATAGTGTATAACCCACCATCTGTATTTTCTTATTGTCGTCGTTCAGCCACGATTCTGTGAAACCTAACATATTACAGTTTTTAGTGTCCCGGTGGTATGATATACATGCTTTCAGTCCGTCCCATTTATTTTCCAGCGATTGAACGTTAGCTAGCAGAATGGAAGGAAAAGGCAGATTAGCCACTCATCGCCTGATCCACACAAGGCACCCTGATCTCTTTCCGCAAAAGCTCAGTTTTCTTTTCCAGCGAATCACGGGGATCTGGGCCTGGTCGGGTGTCTGTAGTATATCCCTCGCATCCTACTCATTGAAGACGAACTCCTCGTTCAATTTGAGTTGAGTAATTCCAGTTCTGATGTCCAGAAGCTCGTTTTGGTCATTAGAGACGGTAACAGCAACACTATGTACAAAACAAGTTACGAACAACGAGAAAAAAACAAACAAAATATCATGGTTGGTTTAGAGCCGATATGACGGCAGACCTCCCCTCCGGCGTCATCATCATTGTTATGGTCAGTGTCGATAAAAAATGTCTGATCGTCCCAGCTCTACTAAGGGGGGGGGGTGGTTGTTGGGGTGGGAGGGCAGCTCTACTGAGGAGAGAGGGGTGGGTGAGTGAATAAATTAATTTAGGGAGTTACAAGTGTCTCTGGTGAGAAGGAATTGGATAAATGGATGGATGAATGAAGTAGAGGTGTTAGGAACTCTGTACTGCTCAGAAGCCCCCATAAGAGCCCACTGATTAATGATAGTTGTTTTACAATGCATCAGTGATGACTTGGATGTAGTTTCACTGACCCAAAATAAATCTAATCTCCATTGAAAGTTGCTTTTTAATGATTCAATAGGAAGCTAGGGGGCAGAATTTTCACTTTTGGATAAATAGCGTGCCCAATTTCAACTTCCTGCTACTCATGACAAGAATATAAGATATGCATATCATTCGTAGATTTGGATAGAAAACACTCTGAAGTTTCTAACTGTTTGAATCATGTCTGTGAGTATAACCAAATTTATGTAGCAGGCAAAACCCCGAGGACTAACTGTTCAGATTTTTTTTTGTTTTTTTCCCCCTCTCTGTTCCCTGAAATGTCTTTGCCATAGGATATTTCATAGGAACCTATTTTCAGTTCCTACCGCTTCCACTGGATGTCACCAGTCTTTGGAATTTGGTTGAGGTTATTCCTTTGTGCAATGAAGAAGTAGGCCAACTTGGAACTGGGGACACTTTTGTGAGTTGCGCAAGACGTGAAAAGCAGCGCTGGTTTGTTTTCTTTCCTGTATTGAATACAGATTGCCCCGTCTACAATTTGATCGATTATTAACGTTTAAAAATACCCAACGTTGTATTAAAAAGTAGTTTGAAATATTTTGGCAAAGTTTATAGGCATCTTTTCAAATATTTTGTAGTGACTGTTTTTTTCTGTATCAAACGTGCTTTATAAATGGACATTTTGGGTATATATGGACGGAATTAATCGAACGAAAGGACCAATTGTGATGTTTATGGGACATATTGGAGTGCCAACAAAAGAAACTCGTCAAAGGTAATGCATGTTTTATATTTTATTTCAGCGTTTTGTGTAGCGCCTGCAGGGTTGAAATATGCTAGCTCCTTTGTTCACTGCTGGTGCAGATGGGTGCAGGCTATCAGATAATAGCTTCTTATGCTTTCGCCGAAAAGCATAAAAAAAATCTGACATGTTGGCTGGATTCACAACGAGTGTAGCTTTAATTGAGTATCTTACATGTGTGATTTAATGAAGGTTTGAATTTTATAGCATTTTATTTGAATCTCTCGCTCTGCATTTCCTCTGGCAATTGGCCAGTTGAGACATTTGCGTCCCGCCTATCCCTAAGAGGTTTTAATATGGGTCAATTTGACCACGTATAGCAATCAATATTAAATAGATTCTGACGCTCTTCTGTCTCTTTGTATTCCAGCTACCGGTATGATCTGGAGGAGTTTCCCTCCATGCTGTATGGGGTGAAGTCCAGAGCCCAGTCCTATGACACCTGGGCCAAGCGGGTCACTGATGCCTTGGCTGCTGACCACAAGAACAAGAAAGGTAGGAGGACAATCTGGTGGAAATACTCTGCAAAATATTATAACAATTGTACTGTGATACCCCATGCCTCATGTCTTTCTTCCCTGTCTGTGTCTCTGTCAATTTCCCTTTGTCAGACCTGATAGAGTTGAAGGTTCTTCTGGAGGATGCAGAGGACAGGAAGTATCCAGAGAACAGTCTGTTCCGTCGGCTCAGAGAGATGGTGAAGGAGGCCGAAACCTGCTCTTCTGTGGCCCAGGTACTGCTCAGCCGCAAGCAGAGACACAGGTCAGTAGAGTACAGATACACACACTGCTGTTATGTCACACTAAAGTGTATATCCCTTTTCTCTACCCTTCTCCTGAATTGTGCACTTGCACACTCCACACCATGGAATTAAAAGCATTGGTTTGGTGCCAGCATTCTCCTTTATTGTTTTTACACCATAGAATCTGTGAGGGAGAGTGTGCTAGTGCACACTTTGGGAGAAGGGTAGCAAATCGGGACATAACCTAAAGCACCATTTAACATGTATACCCTAATAAATCAACTCAAAGTATATGTCTCTGTATTCCAGTACCAGGCAGCATCCAGAGAGCAGCAGGACTCGTAACAAGCTGACAGTGGAGGAGCTGAAAGTCTTTGTAGAGCTGCTGTTCAAACTGCCCTGTGTCATTGGACAGGCTCGACAGGTCAAAGTAAGTCCCACACCTAATACAGTCACTGGCCCTTCTTAAGAGATGTACAGTAATTCTCCTCCTCTTGACATCCTACTCTATTTGTATTTTATCACTGAAGTTGACCTGTCCCCAAACCACTATTAGTTGATTAGTAGTCCTTGATTGTTAGTATTTAACACCATATCCCTCGGCCCTTCATCCCTGTCTCCCTCCCTCCACAGGAGTTACTAGAGAACGTGGAGGACTTCCATGAGAGAGCCCAGGTAGCCCTGGCTGACGAGCTGCCTGACTCCTCCAAGCTGCAGGCCCTGCTAGACCTGGGTGGAGGTCTGGATGTGGAACTACCTGAGCTGCCCAGGCTCAAACAGGAGCTGCAGCAGGCCCGCTGGCTGGATGAGGTGATGACTGATGATATTATTGTACATTAGCGTAGTGTTTTACCTCACTTTGTGCTTTCTTCAGCAGTCTAAAATGTATGTTTTATGGGAGAGGAAAAATATTTAATTGAAACATTTTGTTATCATTAGGTGCGTGTGACGTTGGCAGAGCCCCACCGGGTGACCCTGGAGTTGATGAAGCGGCTGATAGACTCTGGGGTGGGGCTGGCACCACACCATGCTGTGGAGAAGGCCATGGCTGAGTTGCAGGAGATACTCACTGTGTCAGAGAGATGGGAGGACAAGGCCTGCGCATGCCTACAGGCCAGGTAATGATGAAGATACACATTACACACCTATGGAACAGTTATCTCATCTGCCTAAAGGCCAGGTAAATGAGAATATGACAATGCTTTTCTAAAGTCACCTCAAATCAAATTTTATTGGGCACATACACATGGTTAGCAGATGTTATTGCGATTTGTAGGGAAATGCTTATGCTTGTATAAAATATATGGATAAGCAGTGACAGAGCGGCTAAGATATGATAGTGAAGGATACAGTATATACACTAGAAGTTCGACCGATTATGATTTTTCAACGCCGATACCGATTTATTGAGCCAATACTGATTAATCGGCCAATTTTCTTTTGGATTTTTATTCTGATTTTTTTATGTATATGTATTTTTTAATTTTATTTGTAATAATGACAATTACAACAATACTGAATTAACACTTATTTTAACTTAATATAATATATCAATAAAATCAATTTAGCCTCAAGTAAATAATGAAACATGTTCAATTTCGTTTAAATAATGCGAAAGCAAAGTTTTGGAGAAGAAAATAAGTGCAATATGTGCTATGTAAGAAAGCTAACGTTTCAGTTCCTCGCTCAGAACATGAGAACATATGAAAGCTGGTGGTTCCTTTTAACATGAGTCTTCAATATTCCCAGGTAAGAAGTTTTAGGTTGTAGTTATTATAGGAATTATAGGACTATTTCCCTCTATTCCATTTGTATTTCATTAACCTTTGACTATTAGATGTTCTAAAAGGCACTTAAATATTGCCAGTGTAACAGTATAGCTTCCGTCCCTCTCCTCGCTCCTCTCTGGGCTCGAATCAGCAACACAACGACAACAGCTACCATCGAAGCAGCGTTACCCATGCAGAGCAAGGGGAACAACTACTAGAAGTCTCAGAGCGAGTGACGTTTGAAACGCTATTAGCGTGCGCTAATTAGCTATCCATTTCACTTCGGTTACACCAGCCTCATCTCGGGAGTTGATAGGCTTGAAGTCATAAACAGCGCTAGGCTTGACGCACAACAAAGAGCTCCTGGAAAAATGCTCTAAAGTGCAATTTGAATGAATGCTTCTGCCTACCACCGCTCAGTCAGATACTTAGATACTTGTATGCTTGTATGCTCAGTCAGATTATATGCAACGCAGGACACGCTAGATAATATCTAGTAATATCATCAACCATGTGTAGTTAACTAGTGATTATGATTGATAGTTTTTATTAAATAAGTTTAATGCTTACTAGCAACTTACTTTGGCTTACTGCATTCGCGTAACAGGCAGGCTCCTTGTGGAGTGCAACGAGAGAGAGGCAGGTTGTTATTGTGTTGGACTAGTTAACTGAAATTGGAACCTAACCCTGGCCCCGATATGCAATGTCTCAAAACCCCCTTTGATTTTAAATCAAGATCTGGTTTTGGTATTTTTAATTTAAGTCAAAAATTGATGGGGTTAGGATTTGGGCTAAATCAACTGATACTGATGTAATTGTGTTTTCTGAAACCTGGCTCAGCAAGTCTGTTTTTGATAAAGATATTTGGATAAGTGGTTGCAATGTTTATCAGGTTAAGAAAGGTGGGGGTGTGGCTATTTATGTAAAATCTAAATTCCATGTAAGTGTGGCAAAGTCTGAAACTATTTGTAAACAGTTGTAATTTCTTGCTTTGAATATTGAGGTTTCAAAGGGCCTCTCTATAACTGCGATTGGCTGTTATAGACCCCCCTCTGCTCTCGGTGATGCATTTTCTTCTTTGTCGCACCTTATGTTCTTTACAGTGAAATGATCTTGATTGGTGATCTCAACTGGTGTTGGTTAAAGCCGGTGTCTGATTTAAAAATGTTTTGTAATTCTATGAATCTTACCCAGTTGATTAACTCACCCACTCTCCCAAATCTTAAATGCCCAGATAAATCTAACCTGATTGATTTGCTATTGACAAATGTTCCACATAAATATTCTGCGGTTGGTGTTTTTTGTAATGATTTAAGTGACCATTGTGCTGTTGCTGTTAGAAATACTAAGGTTCTAAAGACAAACCCACGTTTTATTCGTAAGAGACATTTGAAGTGTTTTAATGAACTGGCTTTCTTTCATGATTTGTTTTTTGACTGGAGCAAGATTGAGCTTATCCCTGATGTGGAAACTGCCTGGAAATTCTTTCATGATGGTTTTCCCCAAATAGTAAACAAACATGCCCCATTCTGCAGGTTCAGGGTTAAAGGGCGGGATAATCCATGGTTTTCTTCTGAGGGGTCTTGTATTATTCACGACCGTAATCTAGCCTGGGTTAAAGCAAGGAAATCATGTTCTGATGCCGATTGGCTTATTTTTAGGCAGTTACAAAACAAGTGTTATTTTCTTCTCAGGAAGGCCAAGTCTGAATATGTTATGTCTGTTACCACTGATAACCTGAATGACCCTAAAAAGTTTTGGAAGGTCTTAAGTCTATTTCTGGTAACAGTAATGTTATTGAATTACCGTCATGTGTTTTGAAGGACTCTGTTACTATATATGACAACTGAAATGCTGAATTGTTTCAATGAGCACTTTGTATCATCTGGTAGGCTGTTTGATTCAGTGTCCTCTGTCTCTGTATAACCCTGTGTGCATGAACCAGTGAGAGCTGGTCAAACTTTTAGCTTTTTGCCATTCTCAGTGCAGGTTGTACATAAAGCCCTGAAATCCTTAGATCAGAGAGAGCCTGCAGGTCCTGATCTTTTGGATCCCTGCTTTTTAAATCTGGCAGCTGATTTCATAGCTGAACCACTTACATCTCTGTTCAATCTAACCATGGAATGTGATGAAATTCCAAAGATCTGGATATCAGCATTTGTCCTACCACTTTTAACCTGTCTAGGACACACGTTGCGCTAACGGAACCCTCCCCCCAACATTCCGCTGAAAAGGCGGAATGAAATATTCAACTTTCACACATTAACAAGTCCAATACAACAAATGAAAGATAAACATCTTGTTAATCTACCCATCGTGTCCGATTTCTAAAGTGTTTTACAGCGAAAACACAACATACAGTGGCGCAAAAAGGTATTTAGTCAGCCAACAATTGTGCAAAAAAGATGACAGCCCTGTAATTTTCATCATAGGTACACTTCAACTATGACAGACAAAATGAGAAAATCGCATTGTAGGATTTTTAAAGAATTTATTTGCAAATTATGGTGGAAAATAAGTATTTGGTCACCTACAAACAAGCAAGATTTCTGGCTCTCACAGACCTGTAACTTCTTCTTTAAGAGGCTCCTCTGTCCTCCACTCGTTACCTGTATTAATGGCACCTGTTTGAACTTGTTATCAGTATAAAAGACACCTGTCCACAACCTCAAACAGTCACACTCCAAACTCCACTATGGCCAAGACCAAAGAGCTGTCAAAGGACACCAGAAACAAAATTGTAGACCTGCACCAGGCTGGGAAGACTGAATCTGCAATAGGTAAGCAGCTTGGTTTGAAGAAATCAACTGTGGGAGCAACTATTAGAAAATGGAAGACATACAAGACCACTGATAATCTCCCTCGATCTGGGGCTCCACGCAAGATCTCACCCCGTGGGGTCAAAATTATCACAAGAACGGTGAGCAAAAATCCCAGAACCACACGGGGGGACCTAGTGAATGACCTGCAGAGAGCTGGGACCAAAGTAACAAAGCCTACCATCAGCAAGGGCATTGAAGATGAAACGTGGCTGGGTCTTTCAGCATGACAATGATCCCAAACACACCGTCCCGGCAATGGAGTGGCTTCGTAAGAAGCATTTCAAGGTCCTGGAGTGGCCTAGCCAGTCTCCAGATCTCAACCCCGTAGACAATCTTTGGAGGGAGTTGAAAGTCTGTGTTGCCCAGCAACAGCCCCAAAACATCATTGCTCTGGAGGATTGGGCCAAAATACCAGCAACAGGGTGTGAAAACCTTGTGAAGACTTACATAAAACGTTTGACTTCTGTCATTGCCAACAAAGGGTATATAACAAAGTATTGAGGAACTTTTGTTATTGACCAAATACTTATTTTCCACCATAATTTGCAAATAAATTCATTAAAAATCCTATTTTCTGGATTTTTTTTTTCTCATTTTGTCTGTCATAGTTGAAGTGAACCTATGATGAAAATTACAGGCCTCTCTCATCTTTTTAAGTGGGAGAACTTGCACAATTGGTGGCTGACTAAATACTTTTTTGCCCCACTGTATATTTGTCAGATCACCACCAAATCCAAAAAACACACAGCCATTTTTCCCAGCCAAAGATAGTCACAAAAGCAGAATTAGAGATAAAATGAATCACTAACCTTTGATAATCTTCATCAGATGACACTCATAGGACACCATGTTACACAATACATTTATGTTTTGTTCGATAATATGCATATTTATATCCACAAATCTCGGTTTACATTGGCGCCATGTTCAGAAATGCCTCCAAAATATCTGGAGTAATTACAGAGAGCTTCGTCAAATAACAGAAATACTAATCAAAACTTTGACGAAAGATACATGTTTTACATATAATTAAAGATACACTGGTTCTTAATGCAACCGCTGTGTCAGATGTAAAATAAACTTTAGTAAAAAGCACACCATGCAATAATCTGAGACGGCACTCAAATATAAATAACATTTCTCCTCCATGTTGGAGTCAACAGAAATACGAAATTACATCATAAATATTCCATTTGATTATCTTCATCAGAATGCAATGCCAGGAATCCTATTTCCACAATACATTTTTTTTTTGTTCGATAATGTCCATTACTTATGTCAAATTAGCAACTTTAGCTAGCATGTGTAGTACATGTGTCCAAACACTGGTGCAAGTGAAGGCAAACGTCGGACGAAAACTTCAAAAAGTTAAATTACAAGTCGAATAAACTGGTCAAACTTAGTAGAGAATCAATCTTCAGGATGTTGTTATCATATGTATCCAATAACGCTCCAACCGGAGCATTTCTTCATGTCTGTATAAGTAATGGCACACATTGCCATTCCATGACTAGTGCGCGTGACCAGGAACCGGCCCCACATCACACTTGAGGCTTCATTCCATGTTTTACTGACTATTGACATCTAGTGGAAGGCGTATGAAGTGCAAACAGATCCATAAATTACAGGGAATTGAATAGGCGATGACTTTCACATTGACCCTTTTCAGAATTCTCACTTCCTGTTTGGAAGTTTGCCTGCCATATGAGTTATGTTATACTCACAGACATAATTCAAACAGGTTTAGAAACTTCAGCGTGTTTTCTATCCAATAATAATAATAATACTAATATGCATATATTATCATCTGGGACAGAGTAGGAGGCCCTTCAATTTGGGCACCAATTCATCCAAAAGTGAAAATGCTGCCCCCTATCCCTAAAAATTGAAAAGGGGGAGATCCAACTCTTTTAAATAATTATAGGCCAATCTCAAAGCTGTCACCCCTGGTGAAAATACTTGAAACCCTTGTAAGTGAACAGCTAAAAGAGTTGTTATTTACTAACTCTATTTTATCAATGTACCAATGGGTCTTCAGGAAGAAGCATAGCACAATTACAGCAGCCATGAAGGTTTTAAATGATATCGCTGAAGCCATTGACAAACAGCACTGTGTCACTTTTTATTGATTTCTCTAAGGCTTTTGATACAGTTGATCATGCTATACTAAGGCAGAGATTGTCGAGTGTAGGTCTTTCGGAGTGTGCAGTTGCATGGTTTGATAACTATCTGTCTGATAGAACTCAGTGCACTCAATTTGGTGGGCTTATGTCTGTGAAATTGTCTGTCTTGAATGGTGTGCCCCAAGGCTCTGTACTTGGTCCTCTCTTATTCACTATTTATATAAATGATTTAGACATAAATGTCAAATGCACAACTTCATTTTTATGCTGATGATACTGTTATTTACTGTTGTGCCTCGTCTCTTACAAAAGCTTTCCAGAACATGCAAACTGCTTTTTATACGGTTCAAAATACCTTGTGTCAATTGAAGCTTATCCTCAATACTGGGAACTAATGCAAGAAATAGACCTCTGAACCTTTCACCTGTCAGGGCAAGAGATTGAGGTTGTAACCTCATATAAATATATTGGAATTTTAATTGATGACGGCCTCTCTTTTAAATTGCATATTCAACAACTTACAAAAAAAATGAAGCTGAAATTGGGATTTTATTTTTGGAATAAGGCCTGTTTTTCTTTTGAAGCCAGAAGGAGGCTAGTATCAGCTACATTTATGGCTTTACTAGACTATGGGGATATTTTATACATTAATGCTTCCGCTCAGTGTTTGAGATCAATTGACACTCTTTACTATGGCACTTTGAGATTTATTTTAAACTGCAAAACCCTTACGCACCACTGCACTTTGAATACCAGGGTTGGCTGGCCTTCTCTAGTCACTCGTAGGCTCAGTCACTGGTATACTTTTATTTACAAAGCCATTGGGGTTTACTACCTTTTTTATTTGTGCATTTTTATTGTTAAAAAATGTGGTGGGTACTCTCTTCGTATGCTGGACTTTATCCTGCTAACTGTTCCAAATGTCCGAACTGAATTTGGTAAAAGGGCTTTTATGTACTCTGCGCCATCGTCTTGGAACACCTTACAAAATACTTTTAAACTGGAAGAACTTGTCCCGATTGGTGTTTTTAAATCACTGATGAAGGATTTTGAGGCTGATTCCCTGACCTGTCAATGTTTTTAATTTGCTGTGATATACTCTTGTGAATTCAATGGGTTTTACAAGATTACTTGTAGTTTTTCTGTTGCCTGTCTGTAATTTTTTTGTAATGACTTGGTGCTGCCTATCTTGGCCAGGGTGCTCTTGAAAAAGAGATTTTAATCTCAATGAGCCCTTCCTGGTTAAATAAAGATTAAATAAATCCCCCGAGCTGACAAGGTGAAAATCTGTTGTTCTGCCCCTGAAAGAGGCAGTTAACCCACCGTTCCTAGGCCGTCATTTGAAATAAGAATGTGTTCTTAACTGACTTGCCTAGTTAAATAAAGGTGTGTGTGTGTATATATATATATATTTTTTTTTAATCGGCGCCCAAAAATACCGATTTCCGATTGTTATGAGAACTTGAAATCGGCCCTAATTAATCGGCCATTCCGATTAATCGGTCGACCTCTGATTTACACTACCATTCAAAAGTTTGGGTTCACTTAGAAATGCCCTTGTTTTCCATGAAAACATATATGAAATGAGTTGCAAAATGAATAGGAAATATAGTCAAGATGTTGGCAAGGTTATAAATAATGATTTTTAATTGATATAATAGTGTCCTTCAAACTTTGCTTTCATCAAAGAATCCTCCGTTTGCAGCAATTTCAGCCTTGCAGACCTTTGGCATTCTAGTTGTCAAATTTGTTGAAGTAATCTGAGGAGATTTCTCCCCATGCTTCCTGAAGCACCTCCCACAAATTCGATTAGCTTGATGGGCACTTCTTACGATCAAGCTGCTCCCACAACAGGGTTGAGATCCGGTGACTGTTCTGGCCACTCCATAATAGACAGAATAGCAGCTGACTGTGACTGCTTCTTCCCTAAATAGTTATTGTGTAGTTTGGAGCGGTTGTCCTGTTGTAGGAGGAAATTGGCTCCAATTAAGCGCCATCCACAGGTTATGGCATTGCGTTGCAAAATGTAGTGATAGCCTTCTTCAAGATCCCTTTTACCCTGTACAAATCTCCCACTTTACCACCACCAAAGCACCCCCAGACGTCACATTGCCTCCACCATGCTTGACAGATGGTGTCTTGCACTCCTCTAGCATCTTCATTGTTTTCTGCGTCTCACAAATGTTCTACTTTGTGATCCCAACACCTTAACTTAGATTTGTCAGAGCATGACACTTTTTTCCTATCTTCCTCTGTCCAGTGTCTGTTATTTTGCCCATCTTAATATTTTCTTTTTATTGGCCAGTCTGAGATATGGCTTTTTCTTTGCAACTCTGCCTAGAAGGCCAGCATCCCGGAGTCGCCTCTTTACTGTTGACATTGAGACTGGTGTTTTGCGGGAACTATTTTATCAAGCTGCCAGTTGAGGACTTGTGAGCCGTCTGTTTCTCAAACGAGAGACACTAATGTACTTGTCCTCTTGCTCAGTTGTGCACCGGGCCTCCCACTCTTTCTATTCTGGTTAGAGCCAGTTTGCGCTGTTCTGTGAAGGGAGAAGTACACAGCGTTGTACTCCGCCCTCCATGGACTAGCCTTTGTTTCTCAGAACAAGAATAGACTGAGTTTCAGAAGAAAGTTCTATGTTTCTGGGCATTTTGAGCCTGTAATCGAAGCCCCAAACGCTGATGCTCCAGATACTCAACTAGTCTAAAGAAGGCCAGTTTTATTTCTTCTTTAATCAGGACAACAGTTTTCAGCTGTGCTAACATAATTGCATAAAGGTTTTCTAATGATCAATTAGTCTTTTAAAATGATAAACTTGAATTAACTAACACAACGTGCCATTGGAGTGATGGTTTCTGATAATGGGCCTCTGTACTCCTATGTAGATATTCCATAAAATCTGTTTCCAGCTACAACATTAACAATGTCTACACTGTATTTCTGATCAATTTGAAATTTTAATGGGCAAAAAATGTGCTTTTCTTTCAAAAACAAGGACATTTCTAAGTCACCCCAAACTTTTGGACAGTAGTGTACATATGAGATGAGTAATGTGAGATATGTAATATCTACATTCTTAAAAGGGCATTATTAAAGTGGCCAATGATATTAAGTCTGTAGGTTGGCAGCCGCCTCTGTGCTCGGTCTGGCTGTTTAACAATCTGATGGCCTTGAGATTGAAAAACAGCTTCTATTGCTCTGTCCCAGCTTTGATGCACCTGTACTGACCTTGCCGTCTGGATGGAAGTGGGGTGAACAGGTAGTGGCTCGGGTGGTTATTGTCCTTGATAATCTTTTTTACCTTCCGGTGACATGTGTTGTAGGTGTCCGGGAGGGCAGGTAGTTTGTCCCAGGAGATGTGTTGTGCAGACTCGCACTACCCTCTGGAGAGCCCTGCTATTGTGGGTGGTGCAGTTGCCGTACCAGGCTGTGATACAGCCCGATAGGAAGCTCCCGATTGTGCATCTGTAAAAGTTTGTCACGGTTTTGGGTGACAAGCCCAAAAAATGTCAGCCTCTTGAGGTTGAAGAGGTGCTGTTGCACCTTCTTCACCACACTGACTGTGTGCGTGGACCATTTCAGTTTCTCTGTGATGTGTACGCCGAGGAACTTAACTTTCCTCCTTCTCCACTACTGTCGATGTGGATATGGGGGATGCTCCCTCCGCGATTTCCTGAAGTCCACAATCATCTCTTTTTGTTTTGCTGACATTGAGTGAGAGGTTATTTTCCTCACACCGCCCTCCAAGTGCCCTCACCACCTCCCTGTAGGCTGTCTCGTCGTTGTTGGTAATCAGGTCTACCACTGTAGTGTCGTCTGCAAACCTGATGATTCAGTTGGAGGCGTGCTTCGCTACGCAGTCGTGGGTGAACAGGGAGTACAGGAGAGGGCTGGGAACACACCCTTGTGGTGCCCCAGTGTTGAGGATCAGCGGAGTGGATATGTTGTTTCCTACCTTCACCACCTGGGGGCGGACTATCAGGAAGTCCAGGATCCAGTTGCACAGGGTGGGGTCGAGACCCAGGTTCTCGAGCTTAATGATGAGTTTGGAGGGTACTATGGTGTTGAGTGCTGAGCTATAGTCAATGAACAGCATTCTTACATAGGTATTCCGCTTGTCCAGATGGGATAGGGCAGTGTTCAGTGTGATGGCGATTGCATCGTCTGTGGACTTATTGGGGCTGTAAGCAAATTCTAGTGGTGTGAAAAGTAGGGTGGAAGTGATCATGATGAAAGAAGTGAGTGGTACACTCATAGTCATTTAGTTCACTTAGCGTTCTTGGCCACCATTGTTCCTGTTCCCATCTTGAAGCATTTGGGGACAAGAGACTGGTCTGCGCATGCTCTGAGGATGCGGCTAGGGATGTGGTCTGGGCCGGCTGCCTTGCGAGAGTTAACACATTTTCATGTTTTACTCACGTAGGAGTGCCCACAGTCTTTGGTAGCGGGCTGTGTCGGTGGCACTGTATTGTCTTCAAAGCGTGCAACAAAGTCGTTTTAATTTGTCTGGGAGCAAGACGTCGATGTCCACGACGGGGCTTGCTTTTTTTTTGTATCCGTGATTGTGAACCCTGCACATACATCTCGTGTTTTAGGCATTGAATTGCAACTCCACTTCGTCTCTATACGGACTCTTTGCTTGTTTTATTGCCTTACGCAGGGACTAACTACGCTGTTTGTATTCAGCTATTTTTCCAGTCGCCTTGCCATGATTAAATGCGGTACGTGTCTTCATTTTTGCGCGAATGTTGCCATCAATCCACAGTTTCTGGTTCGGGAAGGTTTTAATAGTCACAGTGGGTATAACATCTCTTATACACTTCCTTATAAACTCGCTCACCGAGGCTACCCAGAACATATCCCAGTCCATGTGATTAAAGCAATCTTGAAGCGTGGAATCCGATTGGTCAGACCAGCGTTGAATAGACCTAAGCACGGGTGCTTCCCAATGGATTCATGGTCAGATTTGCAAAAAGGAGGGCGGGGAAGGGCCTTGTATGTATTACGGAAGTTAGTGTAGCGGTGATCGAGTATGTTACTCACTTGTGTACTGCAATCGATATGCTGATAGAATTTAGGTAGCCTTGTTCTCAGCTTTGTTAAAATCCCCAGCAACAATAAATGCAGCCTCAGAATATATGTTTTCCAGTTTGCATAAAGTCCAGTGAAGTTCCTTTTTGGTCGTCTTGGTATCTGCTTGTGGGGGGATGTACACGGCTGTTACGATAACCGAGGATTTCTCTTGGGAGATAATACGGTTGGCATTTGATTGAGGATTTCGAGGTTAGGTGAACAAAAGGACTTGAATTCCTGTAAGTTGTTACAATTACACCATGACTCGTTAATCATGAACCATACACCCAATAATACATATCAATACATATATATCTCTCGTTTACAGCATATGCCTTTAGCTTTGGTGTTATATGCTTGGGTCGTGTTAAATAGGTTACACCTTCGCAAAAATGTTGGGCAAATCGGTCTTCTTACTGGACAAGTTCAGGTAGTACCACTTGGTTTCAAAAGGTTTTATCCCTTCTGAACGTGACCCAATTCCTGTTTAGCATATTGCATCAAAGGATGCCTGTAGCTGTGAGATGATGAATTTCTCTAAATCCATTATTTCTTGTCGCTTTCCTCCCCCAGGCCTCGGCACAGCATGCTAACCCTGGAGAGCATCATGATAGAGGCCAGGAACATACCAGCCTACCTGCCCAACGTCCTGGCCCTCCGAGAGGCTCTGCACAAGGCCAAGGAGTGGAGTGCCAAGGTGGATGCCATTCAGGTAGTGTCGCGTCGCACGGTAATTACTAAGTATAGATTCAATTTGTGATGTATATAGATGTAGCTACAGGATATACGGGCATCTCTCAATATTTGTCTTTGATGTGCTCAGCTCTGTTTATACGCAACGGAATGGCCTGCTCATTTGTTAGAAGCTTACATTAGCTATGTTTCCATCAATTTGTCGAAAGATTTTCAAGCGGGGGCATCCCTAGTGGCACTGCAGTCGCAGTTCTTGAGGCCTCACTACAGCCCCGGGTTTGATCCTAGACTGCGTCACAGCTGGCCGTGACAGGGAGAACCATGAGGCGGCACACAATTGGCCCAGTATCGTCGGGTTTAGGGGAGGGTTTGGCCGGCCGGGATTTCCTTGTCCCATCGCACTCTAGCGACTGACGTCGGTCGCCAGCTGTACGAAGTCCGTACAGGAGTTGCAGCGATGAGACAAGACTGTAAACTACCAATTGGATATCACGGAATTGGGGGACGACGACTAATATTCTAATATTGGAACACCAAAATATATGCACATTTTACCAGCAAAGGTCTGTTTCCAGCAAACTGAAACTGCTTAATGACGTAGTGCAAATAAAAAGCACAACTTTTCATTCACAGTTGAAGTCGGAAGTTTACACACACCTTAGCCAAATACATTTAAACTCCGTTTTTCACAATTCCTAACATTTAATCCTAGTAAAAATTCCCTGTCTTAGGTCAGTTAGGATCACCACTTTATTTTAAGAATGTGAAATGTCAGAATAAGAGTAGAGTGATTCATTTCAGCTTTCATTTCTTTCATCACATTCCCAGTGGGTCAGAAGTTTCCCACAATAAGTTGGGTGAATTTTGGCCCATTTCTCCTGACCGAGCTGGTGTAACTGAGTCAGGTTTGTAGGCCTCCTTGCTCATACACGCCTTTTCAGTTCTGCCCACACATTTTCAATAGGATTGAGGTCAGGGCTTTGTGATGGCCACTCCAATACCTTGACTTTGTTGTCCTTAAGCCATTTTGCCACAACTTTGGAAGTAAGCTTGGGGTCATTGTCCATTTGGAAGACCCATTTGCGATCAAGCTTTAACTTCATGACTGAAGTCTTGAGATGTAGCTTCACGAAATCCACATAATTTTCCTACCTCGTGACGCCATCTATTTTGTGAAGTGCACCAGTCCCTCCTGCAGCAAAGCACCCCCACAACATGATGCTGACACCCCGTGATTCACGGTTGGGATGGTGTTCTTCGGCTTGCAAGCCTCCCCCTTTTTCCTCCAAACATAGCGATGGTCATTATGGCCAAACAGTTCTATTTTTGTTTCATCAGACCAGAGGACAATTCTCCAAAAAGTATGGTCTTCGTCCCCATGTGCAGTGGCAAACCGTAGTCTGGCTTTTTTTATGGCGTTTTTGGAGCAGTGGCTTTTTCCTTGCTGAGTGACCTTTCAGGTTATGTCGATGTAGGACTCATTTTACTGTGGATATAGATACCTTTGTACCTGTTTCCTCCAGCATCTTCAAGGTCCTTTGCTGCTGTTCTGGGATTGATTTGCATTTTTCGCACCATAGTACGTTCATCTCTAGGAGACAGAACGCGTCTCCTTCCTGAGCGGTATGAACGCTGCATGGTACCATGGGGTTTATACTGTGTACTATTGTTTGTACAGATTAACGTGGTACATTCAGGTGTTTGGAATTTGCTACCAAGGATGAACCAGACTTGTGGAGGTCTACAATTGAATCCTACAGACGAAGAACCATATGTGACAGTTTTTCCATTTTAAGATAATCAGTTATTTTTATATTATTAGTGTGTACCACATTAGGTGTTTTATGGTTGACAAATAATTCACCATACCCATATCTTCCAACAACAATTGATATTTTTTGTTATTTCAAAAAATACTTTTTTTATTGCCGTTTTAATTTTTAGAATGTGGAAGAACAGTATATCTCCAGTGATGATTTCAGTTTGTTTAAGAACAGTATATGTGACATTTTGCTTGACTCCTGTAAGATGTCCTTTTTTAACACCTGATATGATGTTTTAAGTACTTTCAAGTACAGATGCCCTTCATGTAAATAACTTAAATGCAATATGTAGTTAATTCATTTGTATAGAGGTTCATTTAAAGGTGGTCTATCAACTTTAGCACTGATGACTTTTCTTAAAAGTTGAGTCATGAAATCTTAGTCTCATTTAAAATGAAGCCCTCAATGTGAATAACTACAAAAATAGAATACAATTAAATGATTTCAATCAAAACAAGCACAACTTGTAAATATCAAATATGGATCAATGTGATGTACCAATATGCAGGTCCCTAAGGTCAATATTACAAAACGTTCAGAAAACCATTCTCTTTGCATTTAACACTATGATCAGCAATTAAGTTTTGAATTGCGTTAAACCCATGCTAAAGGCAAGAAATGTCCTTCTGTGCTGAGGTGACAGCAGTAAATAAGTATTAACTGCTTAGAGTTAATGCTAAATGTGGTGACAGAGAGACGTACTGTATATTGTAATGAATTAAAAAATGTGAAACAAGATCAAATGAATACTCTCATACTGTATGTGATGACTTATTTGTTTTTAATTCATTCAGATTAAAAAAGGTTCACATGATCACACACAAAATAATTCAACAGAACACATTGTACATAACATTTTCTACACTAGGAACAACATCTTAAAATTAAATTAATTCAATATATTGTGCTGGTTCAAATCATACACAAATTGATTCACATAGAAAACACCTACTATACATTTAATTTCCTACAATAGGGGTGACATGTCTTCTGAAATGTATTCAGATTCAACACACTATACAGGTTCAGGGGATCATAAACTGACAGAAAAAAACGGTTAATTATGTAGCTTGGTTTAACAACAAATTATTCACTCTGCAGTGATTTATAAAAATATTTTATTGTTAGAATAACATGTTGCATGTTGATGGGATGTTAGTGAACTATTCTCTGTGCAATACCTGTGACTTTTAACCACCTCACTGAGGTGATCTGTAGTCCAGCTGGTCGCTTGAGGACAGAATCAGGGAGGTGCCTGAAGTCTTCACATTGCATCCTCATCACCTTGAATGGTTTTGCTGGTTGTGCTTCAAGTATCATCAGCAACAAATTCAGATCAGGGCTGAAGTATTCTGTGTACATCCCCCTTCATCCGAGAGTAGTGGTTCTGGGTTCTTGGGAAAGATAGAATGTGCTCCTTTGACGCCCTCTTTCACTGTAGTATGTATCCGATGTGGCCTGTAAAGGAGACAACAAGATGTTGTTAAACTTGTATTCTCTCAATGGTCTAGGGACCTGCCTTAGAGTGCAACTGTGTCGCTATAACCGGGGTACAAATCCCGGTCACGCCATTGCCGTTTGTGGCCGTAGGGTCCTGTAGGGCGGCGAGAATTAGGCCAGTGCTGTCCGGTGGGAGGGGGAAGGTAATTGGCACTCAGTCCTCAATGCTCAGGTGGTAGTTGGACAGTTTAGTTACCATTTTGTTTAAAAGTAATAAACATTTGTATATTTTTGTTTCAGAATTCGCTATTCATCCATTCGATACTCTATGTTAATGTTTAGAAGATTGTTTGTACTGATATAGCGAAATAATCCAGGCTGGAATCCATAGCGCATTACCTATTGCTATGCTTCCCTCTTCCATCTTCTAAAGGAGACCTAGCCTCAGTAGCCTGATCTGGAGACCTTGCAACCTCACCTGCCTCAGCTAACTTTTCCTGAATTACCTGACAAAAACAATTACATTTCAATTAGCAGGTTATTAAAAACTAGTACAGAGAATACAATATGTTTGTAATTGATATTCATATAGACATTAATTCATATTTTCACTTGCCTGAAGACGGCTGTTGGTTAGCTGGAACATAGACATGAAAGTGACCCTGCACACATTCAATCTCTGGCCTGCTTGCTGTACATGGTATTTGAAGGTTTGTTTCCGTCGTTTGTTCTCCTCAGGTTTACGTCTCCGTTTCACCTCATGCTGCAATAAAAATTGACAATGATGAATTCAGAATTTAATATACTGTAGCACATTCAGGATATTGCTTGATCAGGACCTCCATCTTTCACACACTCCCAATCTATACACAGAATGAGTTTATATTGCACCATTGTGTAACATTGCACTTTTAGAGTTAACGTTAATGTACGTATCATTACTGTCAAAGTTAAACTATGCAAGTGTTCAATATAGCTATTATAATAATAGGCGTTTTGTCTTATTTCTAACCTGTTCTAAGCCAGAGAGAATCAACGCTTGTTGTTTCTCGTATGGGACCGTGTAGAAACTGTTGAACAGATGCAGCTTGCGCTCATCAGTCAACTTTCCACAATCCTTTCTGCACGTCGTGGAACACGCTCTTCCCTGCAGGATACAGTTTAACTAGCTAGCTACTGTAGCCATGTCGAATCATCCGGTGGATGGAGAAAAAGTTTCTTCTATAATCTAGCAATAACATTTGTAACGATAATGTATGAGTTAGTAGCCAATGAACTTTAGCTAATATGTTTTCTCTATAGTTACAAATTAGACAACCCAGAACATACATGTTAGTTACTGTACTCTATAGCTAGCTAGCTTGATTGTTTGATATACGGTTCTTCCACATACCTCTTTTGGACAGCTTTTCCCTGTTTTCTTCTTGACCCTTACGATTTGTATAGGGTTTTCCCGCATCCCGTAAGATCTTCCTTTGCCTGTCTTTCCATTCTTTTAGTTTTGTTTTACGTTTCTTTCCCACATTTCTGCGATTTTCATCAGCAACAGAAAGGTTGTGCGCTTGTCCGTCCATTCTGAGTGGTGCACATAAACGGTTATTCCACGAGAGCCTATTTTTAAATTTAAAATGATTGTTAATTAGTGCGTGGAAAGCTTGTGAAACCGGTTCACTATAGAAAAAGGGTGTCCAATAATGATTTTTCATGTATATCTCTTCTTTTTTTTTATGTCACATATATGGTTCTTCATCTGTAGGATTCAATTATATTTCTGAGGTCTTGGCTGATTTATTTAGATTTTCCCATAGTGTCAAGCAAAGAGGCACTGAGTTTGAAGGTAGGCCTTGAAATACATCCACAGGTACACCTCCAATTGACTCAAATGATGTCAATTAGCCTATCAGAAGCTTCAAAAGCCATGACACAATTTTCTGAAATTTTCCAAGCTGTTTAAAGGCACAGTCATCTTAGTGAATGTTAACTTCTGACCCACTGGAATTGTGATACAGTGAAATAATCTGTCTGTAAACAATTGTTGGAAGAATTACTTGTCATGCACTAAGTAGATGTCCTAACCGACTTGCCAAAACTATAGTTTGTTAACCTCTAGTGACACCCCATCCCGGATCCGGGAGCGTAATCATCGACTGACACTAATTAGCATAACGCAACGGACATAAATATTACTAGAAAATTTCCCTAGTCATGAGAATCACAAGTGAAACATATTGAGACACAGCTAAGCCTTTTGTTAATCAGCCTGTCATCTCAGATTTTCAAAATATGCTTACAGCCAAAGCTAGACAAGCATTTGTGTAAGTTTATCGATAGCCTAGCATAGCATTTTGTCCAGCTAGCAGCAGGTAACTTGGTCGCGGAAATCAGAAAAGCAATCAAATTAAATTGTTTACCTTTGATGAGCTTCAGACTCCCAGTTAGATAGCAAATGTTCCTTTTTTCCAGAAAAAAAAATGTTGTAGGTGAAATAGCTCCGTTTGTTCCGACCGGAAATTGCGGTGACGACAACGGCGAAAAATATTCCAAATTAGCTCAATAATATAGACAGAAACATGGCAAATTTGTTTATAATCAACCCTCAAGGTGTTTTTCAAATATCTATTCAATAATATATCCACCGGGACAATTGGTTTTTCAGTAGGACCGATTGGAAAAATGGCTACCTCCTGTAGTTTATGCGAGAATCACTCTGAGAGCCATCAGGTGACCACTTACACAATGTAGCCGATTACGGGTATTCTTCAACATAAAGGCGTAAAACTATGTCACAATGCTGTAGACACCTTGGGGAATACGTAGAAAAAGTAATCTGGTTGATAGCCCATTCACTGCTCAATAGGGACGCATTGGAACGCAGAGCTTTCAAAACATGAGGCACTTCCGGATTGGATTTTTCTCAGGCTTTCGCCTGCAATATCAGTTCTGTTATACTCACAAACAATATTTTGACAGTTTTGGAAACTTTAGAGTGTTTTCTATCCTAAGCTGCCAATTATATGCATATTCTAGCATCTTGTCCTGACAAAATATCCCGTTTACTTTGGGAACGTTATTTTTCAAAAAATGAAAATACTGCCCCCTAGTCACGAGGTTTTAACAAGAAATTTGTGGAGTGGTTGAAAAACGAGTTTTAATGAATCCAACCTAACTGTATGTGAACTTCCGACTTCAACTGTACCTAATAAAAAATCAGATCTGCGATGTGTTCCCATCCCAATTTTTAACGCTGTCAATGGTTTTGCCACAAAGTCTGAGAGAAACAGCAAATGTGCCCCATCTGTTTTTTTGGCACGTGCTCTCTTGTCAACAGCTCGCAGATACAGAGCAGAGGGTAGGCTTTATGATGAGGTTATGGATAAGAGCGAGATCATTTTTATTTATTGACAGCCAAGCTCAGATCATGCCACCAGCATAAAATTAAGACCCTCAATATTTATTGGAAAGAAGCATCAAGCTCATCACTGTGCACATTCACCACCCTCTGAAGTTCATTATTATTCTACAGATTAAATAAATTAACTGTGCAGTGTGCATAATTTTCCAAGTCATAGTGGGAGGACCACAGAACCATATTATTTACTGTGACAGCATTTCCACTGAATTTGTCCCATTTTTATTTATTTTACAGACAAAACAATTATCCCGTCTAGTGTATTTATGTTCTGTCGACATTTGCAAAGTTTACAGGCAATGATACTGTTTCCATCAGGCCTGTCGTGAGTTTTACATTTTTTATCCAACCGGAAATTGACTTTCATTTAAATAGTTGGTTGGGAACATGGTTATTGTTACTAGATAGGTTTGTCATTTATCTTGTTGTCAGAACATGAATGATACATGTGAATGGGAACGGTCATACTGTGCGATGCATTACTTATTTAAAAAAACAATTGATGATAATAATTAATTTCCTTGTATGTTTCCCCCATATGTCTCACTCCCTTCAGTGTGGCAGTAACTATGCATACCTGGAGCAGCTGGAGAGCCTGCTGGCGAGGGGTCGCTCCATCCCCGTCCGGCTGGACCCCCTGCCCCAGGTCGAATCCCAGGTGGCCTCAGCCCGCGCCTGGAGGGAGAGGACTGCACGCACCTTCCTCAAGAAGAACTCAACCTACACCCTGCTACAGGTAAGAAATAATACCCTGAGTTGGGTTGTACCTAGGCATTGGGAAATCATGGATGAGTATGTCGCTGTGATGGTGGGTTGAAATATTTTTCTAACCAAGCAGCCCTTTCAGACTATGCTGACCCCAGAGTGCAATATGATATATTTGCTTAAGCTATGTAGAATGGTGCAGAAGTTGGCGGACCACCATATGCAGATTGTTGTGAATTCCATCTGTCTATACTGTAGGTAGAATAGGACCAATATTATCATAGGACTAGTAGTTAGATAGCATGTGTGCTAATCTCTATTCTCTGTGTGTTGTCTCTCCTTAGGTCCTTAGTCCGCATGTAGATATTGGTATCTACGGCAACAGCAAGAGCAAACGCAGACGAGTCAAGGAGCTCCTTGAGAAGGAGAGGGGTCTGGACCTGGAGGGTCTCGGCGACCTTGACGAGAGTTATGAAGATGCCTGTGACCCGGCCATCGTCGTAGCGGCATTCAAATCCAAGGAGCAGAAAGAAGTTGAGGCCATCCACTCCCTCCGAGCTGCCAACCTGGCTAAGATGGCCATGTCTGACCGCATCGAGGAGGTCAAGTTCTGTCTGTGTCGTAAAACTGCCAGTGGGTTTATGTTGCAGTGTGAACTGTGCAAGGACTGGTTCCACGGAGCCTGCGTGCCATTACCGAAAGCGGGCTCACAGAAGAAGCTCATGGTCTCGGCCGGGAGCCAAGGCAACAGCAAGGAGGCCAAATTCCTGTGCCCGTTATGCCAGCGGTCACGTCGCCCGCGTCTGGAGACCATCCTGTCTCTCCTGGTGTCCCTCCAGAAGCTGCCGGTGCGTCTGCCTGAAGGGGAGGCCCTACAGTGCCTGACGGAGAGGGCCATGGGCTGGCAGGTAGGCAGTTGTGGAAAAAGTATTCAGTTGTTATACTTGAGTAAAAGTAAAGATGCCTTAATAGAAAATGACTCAAGTAAAAGTGAGTCACCCAGTAAAATACTACTTGATTAAAAGTCTGAAAGTATTTCATTTGACATTTAAAAGTTTTAGACACCTGCTCATTCAAGCATTTTCTTTATTTTTACTAGTTTCTGCATTGTAGAATAATAGTGAAGACATCAAAACTATGAAATAACACATATGTAATCATGTAGTGGCAGGGTAGCCTAGTGGTTAGTGTTGGACTAGTAACTGGAAGGTTAGCTGACAAGGTACAAATCTGTCGTTCTGCCCCTGAATAGGCTGTTAACCCACTGTTCTGAGGCCGTCATTGAAAATAAGAATTTGTTCTTAAAACCTCTTGCAGCTCCCCCCCTACTTTGTGCAATTTCTGCCTGAAGACATACCCAAATCTAACAGCCTGTAGCTCAGGCACAGAACCAAGGATATGCATAATCTTGGTACCATTTGAAAGAAAACACTCTGAAGTTTGTGTAAATGTGAATTGAATGTAGGAGAATAACACACAATAGATCTGGTTTAGATAAAACAATGAAAAAAAACATGTTTTTTTCTTTTTGTATCGTCTTTAAAATGAACAAGATAAAACAAACATTCAGATAGGATGATGGGGACAATTTCAGTGGAAAATATAAGAGGGCAACAGTACTTGTGCAAAGTTTCAGAATGATAACTTCCAAAATGAGTGTGCTACATGACATTTATCATGAGGGCACCCAGGTGTCCCACACAAATAGCCCAAATGTACCCAAGTGGCCAAGTTAGTGAAGGTATACATTTTGAAACAAATAACTATATACAAAATGCCCAAATGTTATTCTAACAACCCCCCCCCCCCCCCCCCCAAAGAAAAAGAAAAATATTGATTAAAAAAAAGATGGAAAAATGTAAATATATACATTTACAAAATAACATAGGTAACTATTTACAAACGTTCAATATTTGGATGACCCTCAGTCCTCTATCAAATCAAATCTATTTATATAGCCCCAGCCTAAAACCCCAAACAGCAAGCAATGCAGGTGTAGAAGCACGGTGGCTAGGAAAAACTCCCAAGAGGCAAAAACCTAGGAAGGAAGAGAGAGGAACTAGAGAGGAACCAGGCTATGAGGGGTGGCCAGTCCTCTTCTGGCTGTGCCGGGTGGAGATCAGTGGTTGTAGAGGGTGCAACAGGACAGCACCTCAAGAGTAAAAATGAACAGTTTAGGGTTCCATAGCCGCAGGCAGAACAGTTGAAACTGGAACAGCGGCAAGGCCAGGTGGACTGGGGACAGCAAGGAGTCATCATGCCAGGTAGTCCTGACGCATGGTCCTAGGGCTCAGGTCCTCCGAGAGAGAGAAAGAGAGAATTAGAGAGAGCATACTTAAATTCACACAGGACACCGGATAAGACTCCCATTCTGTGTTAGTGTCACTGTGAAAGAAAATGTTCAGTTAGAATAGTTTCACATATGAGCCCTGTATCAACAGGTATAATAAACAGATATATATAGAGAGTTGAAGGTTGAATATATTATTATATTATTATTACCTGCTAGATCTACTGTCTCTTTTATATTATGACATTTCAGCTAGATCTACTGTCTCATATTATATTACAACAGACCAGCTATATCTACTGTCTCCATTTCACTTTGGCCATTGTTGTGGTCCTGCCCTCTCCTCAACAGCCTCAAATAAGCTATTTCATGTGGGTTGGGGTGGGGCGGCAGACACGCATCTCGCATTTCATGACATTAAATGTTTATATACTGCTTCTAAAATAAATAAAAAATCACAAATAATATTTTATATTATTAATTTCAAACAAGGGCATTAGCATGATAAGAACTTACCAGTCCAAACCTCTCCTGTTAAAAAATATTCCTCCACAATCGCTAAATGAAGCGTCCTACAACAATCTCTGTCTCACCTTCCCAATCAATTTATTCTAAAGTTGTGTGTACATCTGTATATCTGAACTTAGATTTAACTTTCCCTGACTTAGTCACCATAATGATTGATAGATAAACAGCTGAATCTGCGCATTCACCAAACAAAGCAGTGCGTAATATGCGTAGCTTCTTCCAGGAATGAATATTCAATAGCGCATGACTCTCTTTAAGCTGGAGCTTACTACATGGGTTGGTCTTGCAACACATAAACGGCGTATTGCCGTTTAGCCCAGCTCATTGGCTATCTACCCAGCTAGATTTCTAGACAATCAGTGGTCATTGGGTTAAAAGACAGTCAATCAATGAAACAACGGGCAAATCATTGGTGCACAATGATGTCATTACTTGTTGTCTTCAAATCGGTTTCTTTCAGTCAATATGTCCCGCGAAATGGCCCATCAGGTTTGATTGTGTTACAAACAAACCAGTTGATTGCAGTGAAACCAAACACGTCACGTCACGTTCTGTGTGGGTGATTTACCTGGAATGTGTCGTCGAAAATGGAATGAGACGGAATCCACTACACAAGCGGTTCACAAAATGTTTTGTGTTAAGTTTTTAAAGCCTATTTTATCAAACAAAAGATCATTCATTGTGTAACGATGAGCATTGGAAGTGCAAACAGACGAAGATCGTCAAAGGTAAATTATTTATTTTAATGCAGTTTGTGATTGTTACCCCTGTGCTGGTTAATTTATTTTTATTTTTAAGGGGCTCTATGCTCAGATAATCAAATCGCATCGTTTTTTAAATCTGACAACGCAGTTGGATTAGCAAGATTCTAGGCTTTCGATACATGTGAGACACTTGTATTTTCATGAATGTTTAATATGACTATTTATGTAGCAATCACCGTATGTTGTGGAATTTCAGCCAGCTAGCAGGTTCCGTGCGCAGAGAGGTTAACTCCCTTGCCAAGTTAAATAAAGGTTAAATAAATAAATAAATGTAGTAACCAAAGAAATGTCAACCTGTCTGGTACAAGCTAGCGTCCCACCTCGACAACAGCCAGTGAAATTGCAGGGCGCCAAATTCAAAACAACAGAAATGCCATAATTCAAATTCCTCAAACATACAAGTATTATACACCATTTTAAAGATAAACTTCTTGTAAATCCAGCCACAGTGTCCGATTTCAAATAGGCTTTACGGCGAAAGCACACCAAACGATTATGTTAGGTCAGCACCTAGTCACAGAAAACCATACAGCCATTTTCCAGCCAGGGAGAGGGCTCACAAAAGTCAGAAATAGCGATTAAATTAATCACTAACATTTGATCTTCATCAGATGGCACTCAAAGGACTTCATGTTACACAATAAATGTGTGTTTTGTTCGATGAAGTTCATCTTTATGTCCAAAGACCTCATTTGAAATTGGTGCGTTATGTTCAGAAATGCATTGTCTCAAAACAAACATCTGGTGAAAGTGCAGAGAACCACATCAAATTACAGAAATACTCATAATAAACATTGATAAAAGATACAAGTGTTAAACATACAATTAAAGATAAACTTCTCCTTAATGCAACCGCTGTGTCAGATTTCAAAAAGGCTTTACGGCGAAAGCACACCAAACAATTATGTTAGGTCAGCGCCTAACCATAGAAAACCATACAGCCATTTTCCAACCAAGGAGAGGTGTCACAAAAGTCAGAAATAGCGTTAAAGTTAAAGTTAATCACTTACCTCTTCATCTGGTGGCACTCCCAGGTCTCCATGTTAGACAATAAATGTTTGTTTTGTTTGATAATGTCCCTCTTTATGACCAAAAACCTCCTTTTTGTTTGCGTGTTTAGTCCAGTAATTCAAATGCACAAGGCGCGGGCACAAGTCCAGACACATTATTATTATTTTTTTTAAGTACAATAAAAGTTAGCAGAAACATGTCAAACGATGTTTAAAATCAGTTCTCAGGTTGTTTTTGTCATAAATAATCTAATATTTAAACTGGACAAAAGCTTTGTCAATAGAAAAGGTAAACAAAGGCGGCTCCCGATCATGCGCTTGGCTCATGTCTGGAATTTTCCACTGTCCACTCATTGAAGGTGTATCTCCCTCAATTTTTCAGAGTAAAAGCCTGAAACAATGCCAAAAGACTGGCCACAAGTAGAGGAAGCCGCAGAGATCATGAACTGGGTCCTAAGTCTTTGTATGGTGGATAGGCTTTCAATGGAAAAACAGCCTTTCAAAATAATAGTACTTCCTGGTTGGATTTTCCTCAGGTTTTCGCCTGCCATATCAGTTCTGTTATGCTCACAGACATTATTTTAACAGTTTTGGTAACTTTAGAGTGTTTTATATCCAAATCCACTAATTATATGCATATCCTAGCTTATGGGCCTGAGTAGCAGGCAGTTTAATTTGGGCACGCTTTTCATCCGGAGGTGAAAATACCTCCCCCTTCCCAAGAGAGGTTAAACAAATCAAAATATATTTAATATTTTAGATTCTTCAAAGTAGCCTCCCTTTGCCTTGATGACAACTTTGCACACTCTTGGCATTCTCTCAACCAGCTTCATGAGGTAGTCACCTGGAATGCATTTCAATTAACAGGTGTGACTTCTTAAAAGTTCATTTGTGGAATTTCTTTCCTTAATGCATTTGAGCCAATCAGTTGTGTTGTGACAAGGTAGGGGGGGGGTGTACAGAAGATGACCCTATTTGGTAAAATAAAAAGTCCCTATGGCAAGAACAGCTCAAATAAGCAAAGAGAAATGACAGTCCATTACTTGAAGACAAGAAGGTCAGTCCATGTGGAAAATTTCAAGAACTTTGAAAGTTTCTTCAAGTGCAGTTTCAAAAATCATCAAGCACCATGATGAAACTGGCTCTCATGAGGACCGCCACAGGAATGGGAGACCTATGCTGCAGAGGACAAGTTCATTAGAGTTATCAGCCTCAGAAATTGCAGCCCAAATAAATGCTTCAGAGTTCAAGTAACAGACACATCAACTGTTCCGAGGAGACTGTGAATCAGGCCTTCGTGGTCGAATTGGTCTGGAGTCCAAATTGGAGATTTTTGGTTCCAACTGCCGTGTCTCTCACACTGCCGTGTGAGACGTGATCTGGGTGAAAGGATGATCTCTGAATGTGTATTTCCCATGTGAAGCATTTAGGAGGTGTTATGGTGTGGGGGTGCTTTCCTGGTGACACTGTCAGTTATTTATTTAAACCACTTAACCAGCATGGCTACCACAGCATTTTGCAGCGATATGCCATCCCATCTGGTTTGCACTTAGTGGGACTGTCCTTTTATTTTTCAATGACCCAACACATTTCCAGGCTGTTTAAAGGCTATTTGACCAAGAAGGAGCGTGATGGAGTGCCTCATCAGATGACCTGGCCTCCACAATCACCCGACTTCAACCCAATTGAGATGGTTTGGGATGAGTTGGACCACAGAGTGAAGGAAAAGCAGCCAGCAAGTACTCAGCATATGTGGGAACTCCTTCAAGACTGTTGGAAAATAATTCCAGTTGAAGCATGTCTAGAGAATGCCAAGAGTGTGCAAAGCTGTCATCAAGGCAAAGTGTGGCTATTTGAAGAATCTCAAATATAAAATATTTTTTGATTTAATACTTTTTTAGGTACTACATGATTCCATAGTTTTGATTTCTTCACTATTATTGTACAATGTAGAAAATAGCAAAAATAAAATACTAACCCTTGAATGAGTAGGTGTTCTAAAACCTTTGACGGGTAGTGTACTTAAGTATCAAAAGTATAAATTATTTCACTTTCCTTATATGAAGCAAACCAGACGGCATCATTTTCTTGTTTTTTTTGTTGTTATTTACCGATAGCCAGGGGCACACTCCAACTCATTTACAAAAAAGCATTTGTGTTTAGTGAGACTGCCAGATCAGAGGCAGTAGGGATGACAAGGGATGTTCTCTTGATAAGTGTGTGAATTGTACAATTTTCCTGTCCTGCTAATCATTCAACATGAAACAAGTACTTTTGGGTGTCAGGAGTAAAAAGTAGTGGTGCAAAGTACTTAAGTAAAAATACTTTAAAGTACATTTTAGTTGTTTGGGTTATCTGTACTTTACTGTTTATATTTTGGACAACTTTTACTTCACTACATTCCTAAAGCAAATAATGTACTTTTTACTCCATATATTTTGTGTTCAACACAAGTTTTCAGAATCAAATACAATTTTGCAAAACATAATAAGAAGAATAAGAAGTTGCAAGGGTGATTACATTATTATTATTTTTTGAATTTTACCCCTTTTTCTCCCCAATTTTGTGGTATCCAATTGTTGTAGTAGCTACTATCTTGTCTCATTGCTACAACTCCCGTACGGGCTCAGGAGAGACGAAGGCTGAATGTCATGCGTCCTCCGATACACAACCCAACCAGCCGTACTGCTTCTTAACACAGCGCGCATCCAACCCGGAAGCCAGCCGCACCAATGTGTCGGAGGCTACACCGTGCACCTGGCAACCTTGGCTAGCGCGCACTGCGACAGGAGTCGCTGGTGCGCGATGAGACAAGGAGATCCCTACCGACCAATCCCTCCCTAACCCGGACGACGCTAGGCCAATTGTGCGTCGCCCCACGGACCTCCCGGTCGCGGCCGGTTACGCCAGAGCCTGGGCGCGAACCCAGGGACTCTAATGGCACAGCTGGCGCTGCAGTACAGCGCCCTTAACCACTGCGCCACCCTGGAGGCCCCAAAAGCCACATATTCTGAGTCAAACAAAAGTCTTGTTTATTTAAACTCCTCTCTATTCATTAATGGAATCGATTAATCAAACTCCTCTCTACTTGCAGGACCGCGCCAGGCAGGCCCTGGCTACAAACGAGCTGTCCTCGGCCCTGGCCAAGCTGTCGGTGCTCAGTCAGAAGATGGTAGAACAGGCTGCCCGGGAGAAGACCGAGAAGATCATCAACGCCGAGCTGCAGAAGGCAGCCGCAAACCCTGACCTGCAGGTAAGAGATTACTGCTGCCATATGCTACTAAGAGCCATCCATGTATAGAGTTTGTAGGCGCTAACATGGCGTCCAGTGTAAAAGTTGGCCGTTATCTCTCTATATGGCTCTCGTGGCCAGTCATTCCTCTAAAGAAGATGCTCAGGGATAAGGTAAGTAAGATGAACAGACTGAAGTGTTTTTTTTCCAGGTCATCTCCTTCTCTTCCTTATTTGTTCAGTGCATTCGAGAGCGAAAAACAGAGATTGGTTCCAAGGTAGTGTTATTACTACTGATGAGAAGTAACAGAATGACTGTGATGTCTGTTCTCCATAGGGTCACATCCAGACGTTCCAGCAGGCAGGGTTCAGCAGGGCAGCGTCGCCACGCCAGTCTGTCGACTACGATGACGAGGAGACGGACTCTGACGAGGACATCAGGGAAACATATGGCTACGACATGAAGGTACTGTGGTGTGGCTTGTTAACTCGAAATTACACCACGACAAGGTTCCAGTTTAACAGCGTTTACTAAACCATATTAGCACACTACATGGTCGCCATTTCACTCAGGCCAGGTTCATCAACCCCGTGACTCCTGCGCAGGCGCACTAATAACAGAGTGATAGCCCGTAATAACAGAAATATAGGGATACTTCAAACATGAACTTAACATGGCCAATGGAGAGTTTTCTCAAGTATTCAAGTTTTAAATATCGAAAATACCTGTTGAATCAATTAAAATAAAACCAAATACTACTGTATAGCTGCTGATAACAAAGCCAGTAAAACATTGCTATTCAATATATCTCATGCAAAGACAGCACTTAGCAAATCCTGCTTTTCTAGCATTGTCCTCACCTGCCCCACTTTCTCGCTGTCACTCGAGCTCTCTGCCTCTCGTGTGTGTGTGTGTGTGTGTGTCAGGACCCAGGTGAAGTGAAGCCGTACCTGTTTTGTGATGAGGAGATCCCTGTCAAGTCAGAGGAAGTAGTCAGTCACATGTGGCCCACCACCCCCTCTTTCTGCGCTGAACACGCCTACTCCTCTGCATCCAAGTCCTGCCCTCAGAGTAAGACATGGCATTATAATCTATGGCTACGCAAACTCTCTCTCCCTGTTATACTTAAAAATAGTAATTTATAAATGTGTCATTAATTTTATGTTCTGGAGTATTGTTTCCTTGTGTGTATTGTCTTTGGGACCTTATTTAGAAATGAGAATTTCAAGTTACTTACATTAAACTATACATGTAGATATTGAGTAAATGTGTGTTTTCATTGGTTGATTGATGAATCATTCTCCCCCTCTAACCTCCAGACCAGAGTACCCCCAGGAAGCAGCCCAGGAAGACGCCCCTGGTGCCTCGCTCCCTGGAGCCCCCTGTGCTGGAGCTGTCCCCCCCGGCCAAGACCCAGTTAGAGGAGCTGATGCTGGTGGGGGACCTGCTGGAGGTGTCCCTGGACGAGACCCAGCACATCTGGAGGATCCTGGAGGCCACACACCCTCCCTCTGAGGAGAGGTTCCTACAGGTCATGGAGGTAGGAGAGAGGCATTGGTTTATACACTTATTTTTATACTGAACAAAAATATAAATGCAACATGTAAAGTGACAGGTGTGGCATACCAAGAAGCTGATTTAAAAAGCATGATCATTACACAGGTGCACCTAGTGCTGGGCACAATTAAAGGCCAGTATAATGTGCAGTTTTGTCACACAACACAATGCCACAGATGTCTCAAGTTTTGAGGGAGCGTGCAATTGGCATGATGTCTGCAGGACTGTCCACCAGAGCTGTGCCAGAGAATTTAATGTTAATTTCTTTACCACAACCGCACAACCAAAGAATTTCTGCACAAACTGTCAGAAGCCGTCTCAGGGAAGCTCATCTGCATGCTTGTCATCCTCACAAGGGTCTTGACTTGACTGCAGTTTGGCGTCGTAACCAACTTCAATGGTCAAATGCTCACCTTCGAATGCCACTGGCATGCTGGAGAAGTGTGCTTTTCGCTGATGAATCCCGGTTTCAACTGTACCAGGCAGATGACAATATGGTTTCGTGTGGGTGAGCGGTTAGCTGATGTCAATATTGTGAACAGAGTGCCCCATAGTGGCGATGGGGTTATGGTATGGGCAGGCATAAGCTACGGACAATGAACACAATTGCATTTTATCAATGGCAATTTGAATGCACAGAGAGACTGACGAGATCCTTAGGCCCATTGTTGTACAATTAATCCACCACCATCATCTCATGTTTCAGCATGATAATGCACGGCCCCATGTTGCAAGGATCTGTCCACATCCTAGGAGCTGAAAACGTCCCAGATCTTCCATGGCCTGCATACTCACCTGACATGTCTCCCATTGAGCATGTTTGGAATGCTCTGGATTGACGATTGCGTGTTCCAGTTCCCGCCAATATCCAGCGACTTTGCACAGCCATTGAAGATGAGTGGGACAACATTCCACAGGCCACAATCAACAGCCTGATCAACACTATGTGAAGGAGATGTCACGCTGCAAGCATGAGGCAAATGGTGGTCACACCAGATACTGACTGGTTTTCTGAATCACAACTCTATGCATATGTGTATTCCCATTCATGTGAAATCCGTAGATTTAAGGCCTAATTTATTTATTTCAATTGACTGATTTCCTTATATGAATTAACTGAAATGTTAGCATGTAGCATTTTATATTTTTGTTCATTGCATGTTATTTTATTTGGACATGGCCAAGAGGGCAGCTCCAATAAAGAATATGCAGTCACTGGCTGAAAACACATGTATGATCTGAACTGAACATGGGTGATACGAAGGCTGGTTTCCTGCATCCTTATTAAGTCTACTTAATGGACATAAAAGCACTTTCAGTAGGGATTATTAATTGAGCAATTGTGTCCATCCCTCTTTACTGTCTTCCCTTCCCAGCATGAGGATTCTCAGTTTGAGAAGATCAAGATGAAGATCAAGATGAAGGACTCTGAGAAGAAGAGGAAGAGGAAGCTGGAGAGGGCGGAGCACCAGCTTCTCATGGCAGCTGTCTCCGGGGTCGGAGACATGATGCGGTCCCCCAAGTCCTCAAAGGATCCGAAACTGAGCCTCTTAGACCCGCTGGGGAAACCCAAGAAGAAGAAGAAGCTGAAGCTGAATCCGGATAAGAACCGTGAACTGAAACAGCTGGCGAAGCGCCTGGCTAAAGAGGATAAGGAGAGGAAGAGGAAGGATAAAGCTGTGGTCAAGTCTGAGGCTGTCAGGGAGGGGCTGGAGAAGAGGAAAGAGAAGAAGATCCTGGATATACCGTCGAAATATGACTGGTCTGGAGCTGAGGACTCCAATGATGAGAACGCTGTCTGTGCGTCCAAGAACTGTGTGAGACCCTGCAAGGACAAGGTGAGAGCGACACGAGAAGCATGTACACAGTTAGTGTGTGTGTATTTAGTCCAAAATCAACCCTCTCTCCAGTATACACTACTTGATGCACATTTCAAAATTATTGGAGGGGTGTAAGGAATATGGTCAGAACACCTTTGTGGGGCTATTATTGTGTCTATGGGTACAACCTCAGCCAAGGGATTGACTTCTGCCCTGGTATTCCAGACTGACTGATTGAGACCATTAATTTGCCAGCAGAGGGCAGTGCATCTTCTGTAGTTGTCATCAGACCTTGAATAAAAAAAAGCATTTTTATTGCATGACATGTATTTGATCACCTACCAACCAGTAAGAATTACGTCTCTAACAGACCTGTTAGTTTTTCTTTAAGAAGCCCCCCTGTTCTCCACTCATTACCTGTAGTAACTGCACCTGTTTGAACTCGTTACCTGTGTATGGACATCGGGGATAAAATTGTAGACCTGCATAAGGCTGGGATGGGCTACAGGACAATAGGCAAGCAGCTTGGTGAGAAGGCAACAACTGTTGGCGCAATTATTAGAAAATGGAAGAAGTTCAAGATGACGGTCAATCATCCTCGGTCTGAGGCTCCATGCAAGATCTCACCTCGTGGAGCATCAATGATCATGAGGAAGGTGAGTGATCAGCCCAGAACTACATGGCAGGACCTGGTCAATGACCTGAAGAGAGCTGGGACCACAATCTCAAAGAAAACTATTAGTAACACACTACGCCGTCATGGATTAAAATCCTGCAGCGCACGCAAGGTCCCCCTGCTCAAGCCAGCGCATGTCCGGTCCGTCTGAAGTTTGCCAATGACCATCTGGATGATCCAGAGGAGGAATGGGAGAAGGTTGTGTGGTCTGATGAGACAAAAATATAGCTTTTTGGTCTAAACTCTACTTGCCGTGTTCGGAGGAAGAAGGATGAGTACAATCCCAAGATCACCATCCCAACCGTGAAGCATGGAGGTGGAAACATCATTCTTTGAGGATGCTTTTCTGCAAAGGGAACAGGACGACTGCACCGTATTGAGGGGTGCAACAACCTCCTTCCCTCAGTAAGAGCATTGAAGATGGGTCGTGGCTGGGTCTTCCAGCATGACAACGACCCGAAACACACAGTCAGGGCAACTAAGGAGTGGCTCCGTAAGAAGCATCTCAAGGTCCTGGAGTGGCCTAGCCAGTCTCTAGACCTGAACCCAATAGAAAATCTTTGGAGGGAGCTGAAAGTCCGTATTGCCCAGCGACAGCCCCGAAACCTGAAGGATCTGGAGAAGGTCTCTATGGAGGAGTGGGCCAAAATCCCTGCTGCAGTGTGTGCAAACCTGGTCAAGAACTACAGGAAACGTATGATCTCTGTAATTGCAAACAAAGGTTTCTGTACCAAATATTAAGTTCTGCTTTTCTGATGTATCAAATACTTATGTCATGCAATAAAATGCAAATTTACTTAAAAATCATACAATGTGATTTTCTGGATTTTCATTTTAGATTCCGTCTCTCACAGTTGAAGTGTACCTATGATACAAATTACAGACCTCTGCATGCTTTGTAAGTAGGAAAACCTGCAAAATCGGCAGTGTATCAAATACTTGTTCTCCCCACTGTATGTGCTGTTGGACGTGACTGTAAATTAGACTCTAAGTCAATGAGTAGCCTAACCACCCTCCCAGTTCTTCCCAGCCATGTGCTCTCAGAGCACAACAGAGGCATGGGGATATCCTCCATCTTAACAGAACTTGAAGGGGGGCTGGATTGGATTAGGCTTAAATGCACCATAATAAAATGCAACATAAATATCATGCTTATTAAACATCAAGTACGTAATGGTATATTCCTTTTAAAAACACTATCTACAAATATGACTCTTGTGAATCTGAAGGACCTTTTCTGAGCACTAGCTGATGATATTATATCCTTATTTAAGCAGAAGGCGTGATCGCCTGTATGTTTACGTCTCTCTTCCTTCTGTCAGGTGGACTGGGTTCAGTGCGACGGCGGCTGTGACGAGTGGTTCCACCAGGTGTGTGTGGGTGTGACCTGCGAGATGGCCGAGAACGAGGACTACATCTGCATCGACTGCACCTGCAAGTCGTCTATCTTGAGTCGGGGTGTAGTTGGAAGTTTGGGCAGAAGCATGGGCATAGGAGGAGGAGGGGTGACTGCAGTGGTGAAGTTGGAGCGTGTTTGTGAGGAGCCGGTGGTGCTGGAAGCACCAGTCTACAGCGGGCTGAGCCAGATCATTATGCCCCCCTCCCAGACCCAAATGATGCCCCCCTCTACCTCCCTCCCCCAGCAACAGCAGCAGCCGGATACTCGGGAGAGCAGCTAGCGCAGACCCAGGACAGAAACGCACATGCACAGCCACCACACACAAACCCATTCACCCGGTAAGCTCGCATCAGACCATTTGAGTCTGGAAGAGCTTGACTTGTTCTGACTGACATATTTCCCTCTTGACTTAATGGTAGAGGAGCTTAAATTAAGGGGTATCCTCAAGACTAGATGATGATACTCCCATGAGAATAATAGTCTCATTTCTTTGTAGTATCAGCTCCTTTGAGGAGGAGAGAGATGTATTTTCTGCATCACAGATAAACTCCAGATTAACTATTTTCCTGTTCTCCCTCTCCTCTTCTCTCTCCTCTCATGGGAACCAATTGTTGATGAGGATTTGTTTCTCTCGAATTCAGAACTGTTAGAGAAGGCCTTATAATCCAGAGAACACTGTGTGCACAGAGCGGTTTTTACTGCACGACTTGGAATGACCATGGGCCGTTTTGTCTTGAGTTTTTTCTTGAGTTTTAGGTCTGTAACGTCCTCTACCCCCGTCTGAAAATTATTTGGTGCCAATCTGCCTCAGTTCTACTACAGTCAGAAACTTCAGTACAGTCATTATGAATCTGTGGAGGTGTACATAGGTTTCCCAAATGGCACCCTATTCTATATGTAGTGCACTACATGGGATCTGGTAAAATGTAGTGCACTATAAAGGGAATAAGGTGCCATTTGGGATGGGGTGTTACACCTCCACATATTCTTGATAACTGTACTGAGTCGGCAGGTAGCCTAACTTTTTAAGTGTTGGGCCAGTAACCAAAAAGTCTCTGGTTCGAAACCCGCGGGCTGACTAGGTGAAAAATGTATCGATATTAAGGTACTTAACCCTAATTGCTCCTGTATGTCGATCTGGATAAGAGCGTCTGATAAATGACAAAAATGTAAATGTGAAAATTTGGGATGCACATTCAATATCCTCTCCTCTCTGCCTTTCTCCAAACAATAAATAACAGCTCCATGTAGGATTAGGAACAATGGTTGTATGTAGTGATACGTATTTATAATGTGTAAATAGGTTTTAAGCAATAAAGTGATTGAATGTGGCTGTTTTTGTTTTCTCACCTTTAATAAACAATTCCTAGTGAAATGAGTAAGGAGCAGAATTTTTGGTTTTATTTTCAATACCATTTTATACAATTTCCTGTTTGAGATGATTTGATATGTCATTTAATGTCAATAGCAATGTCTGGCATCAGATGTCTAAACTCCCAACTACCTCAGATAGATAGATTTGAGTTTGGGGTGAGTCACCAGGAGGCCTGACTGTTTTAGGAGCCGTGGGTTTTGAATGTAAGATCTATGAATTCGGGCCTGTCTGTCAACTTCTGGTGGTCATTAAACCATTAAGGTTACCCTGAACCTGATTGTGTAAAGCTCTGCCTGTTTTTGAGTACATTAAGTTCTTCAGATGGCAGTTTGCGAGAGCCACAACCTTTTTTTTTTAGGAGTCATTAGGCAAAAGATAATATGGTGCAGTATCAATGTACCTGGCATGTACTTACTTACAAATCTAGAACCTGTTTTGCAAACGTGGCATGACATGGAGTGGAATAATAACTCAAACGGACGGGTACCCAGGCTACTGACATGTTACTTTACATTTTAAATAAATACATGTGTATATGGATAACGTATTTGGATCACTACATGTAGCTACTTGTCTTGAAAATAGCCAAACTGTTTTTTTATTGCTTGAAATAGTTAAAGCAGCCCTCTCAAATGGGAAGAACAGCAGCATGTTGAAGAACCTGGTCCCTGTCCCTCAGCTCCAGTCAGAGGAGAAGATGCAGGAGAGGGGCCAATGCAGAACAAACTAGAGTTCATCCCGTCTGTGATGGGATCCATCATCGGCCTGGGTAACATGTGGCACTTTCCTTACCTCTGCTACAAGAAAGAAGGAGGTGAGTTCTAAGGATGGGACCAGAGTAGGTCACAGACATTTTAATTGTCTCTGCTTCTAAAATAAGAGTTAATTTAGCAGTGAGAAGTTCCGGCTAGTTCAGTGACAGAACATGAATAAAAAATGTAATAAAAGGTTACTTTGAGGCAGAAGTATCACAATAAATTTAAGTGACAAACTTAAAGTAGACAGCCAATCTACATGCAAAAACAGGTAAATCTTTAAAATACATTGAATCCATTACTGAATGTGTACATACGTACTGTTCCATTTTTAATATTTTAGAAAATGGTTACTTTAACGGAACTTCAATGTTCTGCTCTGAATTTGTGTATAGTAGAAAAGGGCTGCTGTCAAATACCTATATCGACATAACCTGAAAGGCCGCTCAGCAAGGAAGAAGCCACTGCTCCAAAACAGCCAGACTACAGTTTGCAACTGCACATGGGGACAAAGATTGTACTTTCTGAAGAATTGTCCTCTGGTCTGTTGAAACAAAAATAGAACTGTTTGGCCATAATGACCATCATTATGTTTGGAGGAAAAAGGGGGACGCTTGCAAGTGTTGTAGTTATTGTTACTTATAGAGACAGATATGACACTATTGAGCAAAGATAGGTGTACATTAGACCACAAACAGAAAGCGGACAGGAAACCAAAGATTAAACAGACATAAGTGTAATGGCCGAAGCCATACGTGCTTTACTGTGCATAAGGGCTTAGGGCAAAGAGGAGGAGGTGACACTTAAATACATTATCTATGGAAAGAGCAGGACACCATTATAAAGATTAGATAGAGAGGAACAAACATAAGTGCTTAGGGTAATGGCCATAAGTGCTTAGGGTAAAGGACATAAGTGCTTAGGGTAAGATAGACCTATATTAATTTTAGGACACGAGAGGGTCCTGCCACCATTGTAATCTAATCAAGAGCGGATACAGGCGTTATTAGGCATGAACAAGCTGGAAGCCTGGACTGAAAGATAATGGTGGCCGATGACCTGAGGGAAGTAACTCCATGAACATATGGAATGGACTGTGTGTGTATAAATACAGAGCCAGTGCTCTGGGAAGGTGTGTGTTCCACGGACCATCTAGGCTTCTGATATGTTTGTATTAAAAGCCTATATTGAATTCACAAGTTCTTGTAAGTGTTGTATTTTGAAACAATCCTCCACGACACAAGCTGAAGAACACCATCCCAACCGTGAAGCACGGGGGTGGCAGCATCATGTTGTGGGGGTGCTTTGCTGCAGGAGAGACTTGTGTACTTCACAAAACAGATGGCATCATGAGGTAGGAAAATTATGTGGATATATTGAAGCAACATCTCAAGACATCAGTCAGGAAGTTAAAGCTTGTTCGCAAATGGGTTTTCCAAATGGACAATGACCCCAAGCATTCTTCCAAATTTGTGGAAAAATGGCTTAAGGACAACAAAGTCAAGGTATTTGGAGTGGCCATCACAAAGCCCTGCCCTCAGTCCTATAGAAAATGTGTGGGCAGAACTGTGTGTGTGAGCAAGGAGGCCTACAAACCTGATTCATTTACACCAG
Source organism: Oncorhynchus mykiss (assembly GCF_013265735.2). Lineage (NCBI taxonomy): Eukaryota > Metazoa > Chordata > Actinopteri > Salmoniformes > Salmonidae > Oncorhynchus > Oncorhynchus mykiss. The sequence continues at coordinate 34,658,804 of NC_048585.1, read as the reverse complement.
CTCTGTCAGGAGGAATGAACCAAAATTCACCGACTTATTGTGGAAGGCTACCTGAAACGTGTGTGAAACGTGTGTGTGTGAGCAAGGAGGCCTACAAACCTGATTCATTTACACCAGCTCTGTCAGGAGGAATGAACCAAAATTCACCGACTTATTGTGGAAGGCTACCTGAAACGTTTGACCCAAGTTACACAATTTAAAGGTAATGCTACCAAATGCACTCAATTAGTATGTAAACTTCTGACCCACTTGGAATGTGATGAAAGAAATTAAAGCTGAAAAATAATTGTCTCTACTATTATTCAGACATTTCACATTCTTAAAATAAAGTGATGATCCTAACTGACCTAAAACAGGGAATTTTTTCCTACAGCTGCAACATCGAGAGCATCCTGGTTGCATCACTGACTGGTGCGGCAATTGCTAGGCAATTGCTCGGCCTCTGACCGCAAGGCACTACAGAGGGTAGTGCTACGACCCAGTACATCACTGGGGCTAAGCTGCCTGCCATCCAGGACCTCTACACCAGGCGGTCTCAGAGGAAGGCCCTAAAAATTGTCAAAGACTCCAGCCACCCCAGTCATAGACTGTTCTCTCTACTACCGCATGCCAAGCGGTACCGGAGTGCCAAGTCTAGGACGAAAAGGGTTCTGAACAGTTTATACCCCCAAGCCATAAGACTCCTGAACAGGTAATCAAATGGCTACCCGGACTATTTGCATTGTGTGCCCCCCCAACCCCTCTTTTTACGCTGCTCCTAGTCTGTTTATCATATATGCATAGTCACTTTAACTTTACATACTACCTCAATTGGGCCGACCAACCAGTGCTCCCGCACATTGGCTAACCAGGGCTATCTGCATTGTGTCCAACCCACCACCCGGGAACACCCTCTTTTACGCTACTGCTACTCTCTGTTCATCATATATGCACAGTCATTTTAACCATATGTACATACTACTCAATCAGCCTGACTAACCAGTGTATGTAGCCTCGCTACTTATATAGCCTGTCTTTTTACTGTTGTTTTATTTCTTTACCTACCTATTGTTCACCTAATACCTTTTTTGCACTATTGGTTAGAGCCTGTAAGTAAGCACTTCACTGTAAGGTCTACACCTGTTGTATTCGGCGCACGTGACAAATACACTTTGATTTGAAATAGTATAAGACTACTAGCTAGAAGAGTAGTAAATGCCAGCATGTTGCCCATAGAACGGTTTAGACCTTCTGCCTTCTGTTGGTGCCCCTCCAAATAATGCAATAAACGCAGAAGGTTCTATAGGTCTCTCCAGTATCTTAGAAAACGTATTAAAAAAATGGATATCCAGAAATGTGTCAATTTCGGGCATGTACAAAACGTGTAATAAAGTAGCAGAAGCCTGCTTACATCGGTCACAAGTGATATTTCTGGTCTGATCTTGGATAATTTTGCCTTTGACTAATGCAGCTCATGAACTATTTTAAATTGAATTACAGCGTGTCTTAGACACATAGATGAAAAAGGTATTCTCTGAAGCATACACTGCCAAGTTAAGTCTGAAAGTTGTTCACCTAAATCCTCTTCCCATTGGTTGTTAAGAGAGTTCAAAGAATCCAGATTGTGAGAGTTTAATAACGTGTAGATCATGCTCATGACACAGTAGCCTGCTGCAGATGTGCCCCACTGATTGTGCCGACAGAGATGGTCCCCTCGCTTCGCATTAGGAAACTGTGCAGTATTTTGTTTTTTTATGTATTATTTCTTACATTGTTACCCCAGGAAATCTTAAGTCTTATTACATACAGCCGGGAGGAACTATTGGATATAAGAGCAATGTTAACATACCAGGAATACGACTTTCCCAAAGCTGATCCTCTGTTTGGACCAACACCCAGGGCAATGGAGCGGATCCCAGTAGGCGACCCAAAACAACGGCACCTTAGAAGACGGCAGACTGAGCGGTCTTCTGGTCAGACTCCGTAGACGGACACATCGCTCACTGCTCCCAAGTATACTACTCGCCAATGTCCAGTCTCTTGGCAACAAGGTAGATAAAATTCGATCAAGGGTTGCCTTCCAGTGAGACATCAGAGATTGTAACATTCACTATTTCACGGAAACATGGCTCACTCGGCATAAGTTATCGGTACAGCCACCCGGTTCAAACATCACGCCGACAGAAACAAACATCTCTCTGGTAAGAAGAAGGGCGGGGGTGAATGCCTTATGATTAACGAGTCGTGGTGTGATCATAACAACATACAGGAACTTTTGTCCTTTTGTTCACCTGATCTAGAATTCCTTACAATCAAATGCCGACCGCATTATCTACCAAGAGAATTCTCTTCGATTATAATCACAGCCGTGTGTATCCCCCCCCCCCCCCCCCGAGCAGACACCTTGATAGCCCTGAAAGAATTTCATTGTATCCAAGATTATCCAACAAAAGATTTTAAAAACCCAAGATGGCGTAGCAGTTCAGATGTCTTTGTCTTCATCTTGTCGTGTCCCGTGTGTGTGTGTGTGTATGTATGTATATACAGTGCCTTGCGAAAGTATTCGGCCCCCTTGAACTTTGCGACCTTTTGCCATATTTCAGGCTTCAAACATAAAGATATAAAACTGTATTTTTTTGTGAAGAATCAACAACAAGTGGGACACAATCATGAAGTGGAACGACATTTATTGGATATTTCAAACTTTTTTAACAAATCAAAAACTGGAAAATTGGGCGTGCAAAATTATTCAGCCCCTTTACTTTCAGTGCAGCAAACTCTCTCCAGAAGTTCAGTGAGGATCTCTGAATGATCCAATGTTGACCTAAATGACTAATGATGATAAATACAATCCACCTGTGTGTAATCAAGTCTCCGTATAAATGCACCTGCACTGTGATAGTCTCAGAGGTCCGTTAAAAGCGCAGAGAGCATCATGAAGAACAAGGAACACACCAGGCAGGTCCGAGATACTGTTGTGAAGAAGTTTAAAGCCGGATTTGGATACAAAAAGATTTCCCAAGCTTTAAACATCCCAAGGAGCACTGTGCAATTAATAATATAATATTGAAATGGAAGGAGTATCAGACCACTGCAAATCTACCAAGACCTGGCCGTCCCTCTAAACTTTCAGCTCATACAAGGAGAAGACTGATCAGAGATGCAGCCAAGAGGCCCATGATCACTCTGGATGAACTGCAGAGATCTACAGCTGAGGTGGGAGACTCTGTCCATAGGACAACAATCAGTCGTATATTGCACAAATCTGGCCTTTATGGAAGAATGGCAAGAAGAAAGCCATTTCTTAAAGATATCCATAAAAAGTGTCGTTTAAAGTTTTCCACAAGCCACCTGGGAGACACACCAAACATGTGGAAGAAGGTGCTCTGGTCAGATGAAACCAAAATTGAACTTTTTGGCAACAATGCAAAACGTTATGTTTGGCGTAAAAGCAACACAGCTGAACACACCATCCCCACTGTCAAACATGGTGGTGGCAGCATCATGGTTTGGGCCTGCTTTTCTTCAGCAGGGACAGGGAAGATGGTTAAAATTGATGGGAAGATGGATGGAGCCAAATACAGGACCATTCTGGAAGAAAACCTGATGGAGTCTGCAAAAGACCTGAGACTGGGACTGAGATTTGTCTTCCAACAAGACAATGATCCAAAACATAAAGCAAAATCTACAATGGAATGGTTCAAAAATAAACATATCCAGGTGTTAGAATGGCCAAGTCAAAGTCCAGACCTGAATCCAATCGAGAATCTGTGGAAAGAACTGAAAACTGCTGTTCACAAATGCTCTCCATCCAACCTCGCTGAGCTCGAGCTGTTTTGCAAGGAGGAATGGGAAAAAATGTCAGTCTCTCGATGTGCAAAACTGATAGAGACATACCCCAAGCGACTTACAGCTGTAATCGCAGCAAAAGGTGGCGCTACAAAGTATTAACTTAAGGGGGCTGAATAATTTTGCACGCCCAATTTTTCAGTTTTTGATTTGTTAAAAAAGTTTGAAATATCCAATAAATGTCGTTCCACTTCATGATTGTGTCCCACTTGTTGTTGATTCTTCACAAAAAAATACAGTTTTATATCTTTATGTTTGAAGCCTGAAATGTGGCAAAAGGTCGCAAAGTTCAAGGGGGCCGAATACTTTCGCAAGGCACTGTATATTTTCCTTCGTATATATTTTAACCTCAGTTTCAACATACTCTTCTGGAACCCGCCTCAACCAATGTGGTATGGATCTGCTATTTTCTATACTTTAGAACCGGAACCCCCAACAGAAGCTAGCCAGCTAACTAGCTACTAGCTAATCACATTTATTTATATAGCCCTTCTTACATCAGCTGATATCTCAAAGTGCTGTACAGAAACCCAGCCTAAAGCCCCAAACAGCAAGCAATATAGGTGTAGAGGCACGGTGGCTAGGAAAAACTCCCTAGAAAGGCCAAAACCTATGAAGAAACAGGCTATGAGGGGTGGCAAGTCCTCTTCTGGCTGTGCCAGGTGGAGATTATAACAGAACATGGCCAAGATGTTCAAATGTTCATAAATGACCAGCATGGTCAAATAATAATAATCACAGTAGTTGTCGAGGGTGCAGCAAGTCAGCACCTCAGGAGTAAATGTCAGTTGGCTTTTCATAGCCGATCATTAAGAGTATCTCTACCGCGCCTGCTGTCTCTAGAGAGTTGAAAACAGCAGGTCTGGGACAGGTGGCACGTCCGGTGAACAGGTCAGGATTCCATAGCCGCAGGCAGAACAGTTGAAACAGGAGCAGCAGCACAGCCAGGTGGACTGGGGACAGCAAGGAGTCATCATGCCAGGTAGTCCTGAGGCATGGTCCTAGGGCTCAGGTCCTCCGAGAGAGGGAAAGAAAGAGAGAACTAGAGAGAAAATACTTCAATTCACACAGGACACCGGATAGGACAGGAGAAGTACTCCAGATATAACAAACTGACCCTAGCCCCCCGACACAAACTACTGCAGCGCCAACCCAAAAAGGAAGATCACGTCAGTGACTCAAGTGACGCAACCCTCCTAGGGACGGCATGAAAGAGCACCAGTAAGCCAGTGACTCAGCCCCTGTAATAGGGTTAGAGGCAGAGAATCCCAGTGGAAAGAGGGGAACCGGCCAGGCAGAGACAGCAAGGGCGGTTCGTTGCTCCAGAGCCTTTCTGTTCACCTCCACACTCCTGGGCCAGACTACACTCAATCATATGACCCATTGAAGAGATGAGTCTTTAGTAAAGACTTAAAGGTTGAGACCGAGTCTGCGTCTCTCACATGGGTAGGCAGACCATTCCATAAAAATGGAGCTCTATAGGAGAAAGCCCTGCCTCCAGCTGTTTGCTTAGAAATTCTCAGGACAATTAGGAGTCTTGTACGTGTATGTACGGCAGGACAAAATCAGAGAGATAGGAGGAAGCAAGCCCATGTAATGCTTTGTAGATTAGCAGTAAAACCTTGAAATCAGCCCTTGCCTTAACAGGAAGCCAGTGTAGGGAGGTTATAGCACTGGAGAAATATGATCATATTTATATATTTATATATATATATATATATATATATATATATATATATATAGACATATAGACACATTTCAACCCGCCAGGCGTGACACAAAAGTCAGAAATAACGATAGAATTTATGCCTTTCCTTTGAAGAGCTTCTTCTGTTGGCACTCCAATATCCATTAAACATCACAAATGGTCCATTTGTTCAATAAATTATGTCGTTATATCTCCAAAATGTCCATTTATTTGGCACGTTTGATCCAGAAAAACACTGGTTCCAACTCACGCAACATGACTACAAAGTATCTTATAAATATAGTATCTTACCTGTAAACTTGATCCAAACATTTAAAACAACTTTCTTCATCCAACTTTAGGTATTTCTAAATGTATATAATCGATCAAATTTAAGACGGGATAAACTGTGTTTAATACCGGACGAAAACATAGTGGAGCGAGCTTTCAGGTCGCGCGCCCCAACCACAACAGTACACTAGACTTGACCCTCGTTCTGAACAGCCCTTCTTCATTTCTCAAAGGAAAAACATCAACCAATTTCTAAAGACTTGACATCTAGTGGAAGCGATAGGAACTGCAAGCAAGTGCCTTAGAAAACGCATTGAAAACCCGACCTAAAAAAAATACATTCCTGGATGGTTTGTCCTCGGGGTTTGTTTGTTATACTCAGACATAATTTTTACATTTTTAGAAACTTTAGAGTTTTCTATCCAAATCTACCAATTATATGCATATCCTAGCTTCTGGGCCTGAGTAGCAGGTTGTTTACTTTGGGCACACTTTTCATCCGGATGTAAAATAGTGCCTCCTAGCCTTAAGAATTAACCAACGTGTAAGACATTTAATTGATGTCTGTGCCCTGTGAGATGATTCCTTGAATACAATATTACATTAGGCCTAATAACAATCTACCACTTGGCAATATACAGACAACATTATACACATGTAGATTAGTGTCCATTGAAAAACAAGAAAGCTTTTGTAATTGAAACTTGTCTTGTTTATACCTGAAAGCACATTTGTTGTGTAAAAGAGCACGATGTTCCTCTCTCATTGCTTATCTGGCTGCCTGATGCACTTTCTCTTGAATTCTAGAATTGGAATTTCAGTAAATTTCCCAAATTACTAAATTGACGGAGTCACTTCAATGCTGTCACTGGGGTCTTCTTATTAACAGTTTGAGTCCTTCACCCCCACTGGGAGGTAGCCATTTTTGTACGTAAGGGATAGGCACCCTTCATGAAACAACATGACAGAGGATGTTTTCCCACCGTGTTTTTGTGGAAGCCGAGATAGACCTTAACAGTTGAGAAAGCCTTCCTCCTGTCCACGTAGAAGCATAACACCTTGGATACAGAGCATTGGTAAAGTATCTGTTTTTGGTCACACCACTTCTCAAAAACCCACCACTTATTTCCATACAGTATGTAGAAGGGGACCTAGCACTCTGGATCATCTCAATGACAAGAGGGAAGCCTGTCGCATCCAAATGTATCTTCGCATGGACCAGGCCCAGAGGGCCATTGTTTCCGGGTGAGGGTGTACATTTTTTTTTCTTAGGTCAGCATAACGGGAGATGACAAGGCTTTTTGTATTGCCTTGCCATCGCGGGACTACCAAGATGAGGCTGAGGGGAGGAAAAGCGTAAAGCAACGCCCTTGGCCAAGGGTGTGCAAGCTGTTCATCCCCAGAGGTGCGTCTCCTGCAGTGTGTGTGTTCTTGCAACAGGGTAGAGTGGATTACCTATGTCTTCCTTGAGAGCAAACACATTAAACTGAGTTGCTGCATAAAGGGAGGGGTTTTAGGAGCACAGATGTGCCTTTCTCCCATAGTGGTGGCCTTATGTGCCTGTCGAACTCTGTTGTCCAACCGAGAGGAGGCAGGCCAGAACCCAGAGTGAACTGTTGGCTGCCCCTCTCTGCCGCAGGGGGTGTACTCCTAGGTCGGGCGCCCCTTCTTCCATTAGGAGGGGTAGGCCGGTAGCCACAATTCCAGGGTAGAGAGAAGTTGAAGGCTTTGCACTTCTGCCACATGGAGGTGACAGCCGGCACAAACAGTTCCTTCGGCTCAAGAGAAGCGTAAAGGAAATCTTCTTCTTTCTCCCTTTCGGACAGGTTGAGTCACAAAGCTCATGGCACGGCTGCATCCTTGAAAGGCACTCCTGAAGGCTCGGAGGTTGGGGCCTGTGACAACACAGATCTCATCCCAAAGGTCTGGGTCAGGCTTGCAAATCGATTTGAGATTGCATCTCCAACGACATCAAATTGGCCTGGTAAACCAGTAGTAGAAACGTAACATTCAATGCCAGTACAGAAAGTGTTTAAGACACATAGACCTTTTGGTACATAGACGCAGAGAAGCAATGTTAACATAGCTAGCATTCGCTATGTGGGCTAGTTGCCTAGTTAGTTAGGCCAAAGGAAGCTAGCGCTATGTTGGTCTAGCGATGACCAAAAGTATGGCTCTCGGCCAATAAGCAATGTCTAGTCAACACCGATGAGAGATCAAACTAGTTATTCTACCCTTCCAAGTAGAAAAGCCTTGCGGTGAGCTAGCCAGGTTAGCGAAGCCTTGCAACAAAGCTAACTAAGTCGCCGCAGCTAGCCGTGTGACACTAGCTACAACTGGAGACGAAGGAAGAAAATCAGTGAAGCAAATTCTTACCCAACACAAAAGACGCGAGCTGATAACCCTCGGCGATGTAACCTTAAATGAAAATTATGTGGAAACATTTGATTCAACCAGTGTGTGCCCAGTGGTATGGTAAAGAAAATGAAGCTGTAACTTACAAATGAGATGAATAACCGTTTGTTAGAATATGGATCATTGTTAAACGATTATGTATTGTATCACCTTTGTCAATTTAACAAGATCTATCAACCGTTGGACTGATAGAAAACGTGTACATTATTTTAATGATTTAATTTTCTGTTTAACATGAATTCAAAAGACAGATTCATATTTATTTTGTACAATGTTTTGAAATACATTAAATGTGTAATATCTGTGGGACTCTGTGCTTTACATTATAGCCATTACCATATATATGATTAAATATTATCTGATGTTGGCTGTGTGAAGTATCTGCATTTCTGCACTTGAGCATCATCATGAAACAACTGCTTGCTACATCTACTTGCCTGTTTGTGTGTGTGACAAGAACTGAGTAACATGGTGTGACCTGCATGTTGCAAAACTGTAGATAACAGCCCAGCAGATACTTTGTCCTTGTGTTTGTATGTGACAATATTGAGCACATGGTATGACTTGCTGTATCTTACAAAGTTGTGGTTAATCAGGTATAGGGATGGGTGGTCATCACGAGGTTTAACTGAGATGGAAAAATATTGAACAACACAATAGCAGGAACTGAGCAACTGTTATAACTAGGGGGTGATATCAGAACAGTGAGAATCTATACATCAACAGAGGGTGGACTCCAAGAAGCGTCAAGAGGCGGGGACCAGCCTGAGCGCCTGTGATAGGCTGAGCAAGTCTAAACCACGCTCAGCCTCTACTGTGATAGGCCAACAGACGGGTTGGAACTATGTCTATCACAGTATAAGAACAACTGTTTATGTACATCCTGTCAGTTCCCTGTGTGGTATTACAGTGAACCCGTATATACGAAAGTTGCATTTGCCATTTATTACTTAGCTAATAAAAGTACATAGTGACTCAGTGTTATAACTTGTTCTGATACCAGATTCGAATTTACACAACCCTAACATATTAGTGCATTGTATGCTATTATGATCTTTATGAGATCACTCTTCACTAGGGAAAGCTTTTACAATCACTTCACAGTATTGTTCTAGTCTATTCAAGTATTTTCCTGTTAATTCTTCTTGGACCAAGTACTATTCTATGGATATTATAAATCAGAGCAAGAATGATCTAGCAATTTTCATGGGCATGCTGTGAACCACTAGAAGTCGCCTGTCCCCGCTATCTACTTGGCACAGTTCGGGTTGATGATTGGCTGAAAATGGCTGTTTTACGTGCGTGAATGACGTTTCTCTGTCCCACCATGCAGCGGGTGATGTCTAAGGAAAGATGGCGGAAGGAGGAGCGGCTGATATGGATACCCAGAGAGGAGAAGTCGCAGCACTGCTGAAAACACAGCTATGAAAGGGAGATACTTGGTAAGGGTGTGCAGGTTGACTGTCTGGGCTGTCAAAGTGCTAAACCAGCGGAGAGCGGTGTGACAGTTACCATTAGCAAGTCAGTCAGACCATTGGCTATCAAGTCTGCCAGCCAGTGGAATTCGCTACATTCCACAGTTTCTAGTGACCGAGTTATTTGCCAACATGGTATTGTCTAGATACATAGGTATGTATTTTTATTTTGATACATAGGTATGTTACCAACGTAGCTAGTAAAATACATTTATTTCCCCAATGGTTTTATGATTTTGCGATTACAGTCTGGCTAGCTTGAGTTCAAGTGATTTGCCCATGACGTGCGCTCATCTGGCTAATCAGGGAGGAGTCGTGAAAAGCACCTGTCTAAATTACCTAGCTTGCCAATGAGCTAACACTCTCAAATGTGCCAGTATCAAAAAGTTAACTGCTGACAATTGATGTTTCGTGACAATCAAGTGTCCCAGCTAACTCACTTTTGGCTAGCTCCCGCTGTTAGCAAGCATCTGTTTTATGATAATTGTAACATTCCTTACATTATTTAATAGGGATGCACCAATGGCGTTTTTGGCTAAACCGATATCCAAATATGATCCTTGCCCCAAAAAAACGTCAACGGATATTTAAAATTATCGGCCCTAATTAAGCATTCTAGTACAGTTAAATAGTTGACACAAACTGACAAAAGTTATTTTGTTGGCATTTACGTGTCCCAATTACCAGTAAAACATCATCAAAACGTATTTAATACACTTACTTGCTGTGCTGTTTTGTTGTTCAGTCTCAACCAGGATTTCATGATACATGTCAAGCAGTGAAGTTGCTGCTCTGTCTGTCCGTGGCCTCTTCCCCGGTTGTCACTGTCTGTTTCCATCTTGTCCAGCTGTATCTAACATTTCACGTAAACCTTGTTTATTGTCTGCATCGAAGTAGTGGTCCTTGTACCTAGCTTCGAGCATGGTGGCTACACCGTAAAGAGGCTGAGAGAATGCCACCGAATCGCTTATTCACAGCCCCCTGTAGAGTACTTTTACAAGTTTTAACCCCACGGTCAGTGTCAGCAGTTGAGCAGGTGTTTCAATGCCAAGACAAAGGGTATCGCGTCTGCTGCAGACGCAGTTTATTAGTTTATTTCTCAGTCAGTTCGAATGGAGCTTGTTTGTGTGTTCAAGTTTCAAATATGTTCTCAAATGCCATTGAAATGTCAGTAGCCTTATGAGAACCAACACATTCATGAGCATGCAATACAGCTTTCCTCAGTACGAAATCCTCGTCCACCCACTGTGCTGTCAGACTCAGCATGCTCACGGGGCTGACATTGCTGGTCCAAATGTCAGTCGTGAAGCTAATAGCAGTGACGCCCATAGCAAGTAGCTCAGGGATGTGCGTTTCAACAATACTGTGTAACTCCGGTAGGGCAACATCTGAAAAATAGCACCTACTTGGTAGTGTGTACCAGGGCTTGAGGTGAGGTGTTCGACCAGTCGGCGAAAGTCAACATCATTGACTACAGAGAATGGTTGATTGTCAAGGGCAATGAATTCCATTGTCTTGGCGTTAATGGATTTCGCCTTTGAGTTGTCTCGCTCAAATGTTCTTACTCTTTCAAATGACTGCTCGACTTGAACTTGTTTAGTTGTTGGAACTGTGCGCTTAGTATTTTTCTGCTTTTGTTTTATGTAGCGCTATATTTTTCGTGGCGTCATTACTTAATCTACCTACGTTATATAGGTATGCACGTCAGTTTTGACATCAGTTTTGCACAATGGCGTTAAACTAGACATCGGGGCGTTGTTGACATTTTTAGCTAATTTCGCCCGATATGCTTACTGATATATCGTGCATCCCTATTGTTTAACGTTACTCCAAATGAATGTCAGTGAATGTTCTTTAACTAATCAAAACAGATAAGCTGCTGATAACCTCTCTCCACTTCTGCTCTCCTCTAACAAAGATACTTTTGTAACCTGAGGCCTGTACTTTGGAGCTTCACACTTATTTAAAAAAATAAAATAAAATACTTATCAGATACAATCTATCACCCCAAACGTATTAGATCTAATCTAGCGTCATCTCAGATCTAAATAATCAGTGCTCTCACTCTTTATACATAGGTACCTAGTGGACAGCCACTGGTTCAAACAGTGGAAGAAATATGTGGGCTTTGACAGCTGGGACAAATATCAGATGGGAGACCAGAATGTCTACCCTGGACCAGTGGAAAACTCGGGGCTCCTACAAGTGGTAAAATGCACCACACTCTGACCTCTTTGAAGCAATATTTGTCAATCTCTGGTGTGATTAGGGGAAATGGAGGCTTCATAACATGCTCTTTTACTCATCCCCAGTGTATCTGGATGAACCCACCACTGTTTTGCACAGTACAGGATGTTTAGAGTGAACAAGATGTACCTTAACTAATATATCAAACTAAAGGCTGTTATACATGCAATGTCTATAGGCTAAGTATGACAGAAAAAGTAGGTCTATAATTGACTCTGTAAACATCAATGAAAATGGACAAAGGTAGCCTGCCTCTGGTCTATAGAAAGCTGTCTGTTGCTTTGTTTTATTGTATGAGAAACTGCCATTATGAGTAGGCTAACACCATTGAAACTGTCCCAATTGAATGACCCCATTATAACCCCCCTTTAGTAAACCTTCTTTCACCACTAAACCTGGGTCATATTCATTATGGCAAACAAATAAAAATGAATGTCTGTTATTGGCCAGGTTTGGGTAGTCCTTCCATGTCAGTCCATTTTCTTCTGTTGGTTGCCTAACGAACATGACCCTGTTCTTTCTATCGTGAGTAGGTGGGGATGTTCTGGCCATCAAGGAGCACCTCATTGATGAGCTGGACTACATCCTGATCCCAACAGAAGGCTGGAATAAGCTAGTGAGCTGGTATGCACTAATGGAGGGACATGAGGCCATCTCACGCAAGGTAAGGATGGGTGACATTAGTGGCTAATTATGGCTGGTGTGGTCCAATATCTTGTTTTAAATGGTCAAATAAGTAAAATAATGTTCAGCAACTGTATGGGTGAAAGAGCTGATTGGGAACAGTGCACGTAGCCAGTGCCTCAGCGGTAATCAGATGAAAGAGAAGCTCCGTAAGATCACGGCTCAGGTACTTTATGTGAAGTGGTGAATAGTATGAGATAAAATATAATGGTCAGTACACACTTACATTTCTATGGTTGCTGTTAGGCCTGTTTGTTGATAACCTACTTGTAGCCGAAGAGCTTATTGTGGTGTGAGAGGAGTAATTGAGAAGTTTCACTGTGTCAAAATCTTGGATGTGTTCTATAGGGTTGGATTGATCAATACACTTCAACACAGGTCAGATTGGGACGATTGTGAAAAAGGAAAACTTTGATTTCTAGATTGATATTAAAGCCTACCCAGCTAGTAACTGAATCTCAAGCGTAAGATATGTCAATGTTTAGGCTGTCCCTCTCACGGTCTTCTTCAAGAGAAACACAGCTGGACTGGTCATGCGATTTTGATACAATTTAGCTACCGGTATTCCAAATATGCTAGCTATTATTTGTAATACATGCTGTATAAGGACTTAATTGGTTTTTAAACGTAAAGTGGACCCGAGCACAGATGCTTACTGATGGAATGTTGTCCTCAGAAGATCTGTTTTTATAAAGTGGAAGTAGGCTACATTAATATTATTTAGTTGTTTTTTTATTCAGTGTGCTTTGGGTTTAACTCTTGACAACTGACTACAAGTTAAGCCAGTAGCTCACATAAAGATTTGTTGTGCTAACATTTGTTCGGCCATTTCTAACTGCCAGCTGGGCCTACTGTACATCCATGAGCCCAGACATGGCTTTCCTCATCTTCAAATCTAGCCAGTCATGGCATCATGACTGCTGCAGTGCTTTCTCTTTATCCCCCCATCGATCCTCCCCTTTTTGCCATGTATGTTGCTGGGGGTATCGAATGGCCCTGTCCATTTCTATTTTCAGAGAGTGCTCTGGATGACTTAAACACCGCTACATGGAGCGAACTACGAGACACAACATGCAGGAGGTTTTCCTTTCTTTCTTACTTTTGGGGGTTCTTTTACCGTGCTGCCAGACGGTTGGAATTGATTTTCTGGGTTATCTTGCTGTTCCACTCAGGTTCTCTGTGTTGAGGCTATCACCTGGGGAGTGATTCTAGTGTCCTTGTTTTTTTTAAATGGAGGAATGCTGACTGAGGTCAAACTGAGAATCAGTCTTTTTAAGAGTGAGGGGAGAGATGTCCTAGCCTAAGCAGAAAGGAGTGGGTGGGGTATATCTGGTCTCGTTGGTTCTTAGCCTAGCTGTTTTAGAACTTTGTAACAGTTCTGTCAGTTTGTTTCCCGTGAGACTTGCAACTTGCCTTTTATCTCTGTGTTATGTGGAACACATGGCTGGGCATTCATTTTATAAGGAGGGCAGTGGGTCGTGTCTGGTAGTGGGTGAATCTGACCTATGCCTATAGCTGACCCATGCCATTTCCTGGGGCAAGGGCAGGTCTGTACCCTACGGTGTGGTGTAGGGCCAACCACCAGCGGAGTTGCTGTGTGAAATGAATAGGAATGGACCCTTCAGCTGTCTCTACGCTCTGGGGCTATATTAAGAGTCTCTGTGACTCGCTCCTATTAAGGGAGTTAGAAAGTGTAGCTTTTAGTTTATACACTTACAATGCTTTCGGTGTATAGATAGGCCTATTAACTGGGTAGCCAAATTCTTAGTTTGTTGATTTGTCCCAAATAATGAGCTTGACTAATCTAATGCCAAATGCTGTTCTTTATTTCTTCTTTCCTTGGTGATGTTGGTGAATGCTTCTCTGTTCAATGTTGAATGTTAGCACGTTTTAATCAATCAGCAATGCATATCTTGCCCGTATTGGAACAATGTCATGAGTTTAATGAATCATTCATATGCCATGTACAGCAAATGCTTTGAACAAAATGTCATCTGTCATGTAAGACAACTTTAACATTGTCAAGTGTTTAATTTGCGAAACAAACATTTTGTTAATATTTGAGTTTTTTTTTTTGTGCCATCTGCCATGATGTAAGACACTCTATCAACATATTTTGACAGGTGGTAGAACAGGGTATGTTTGTGAAGCACTGCAAGGTGGAGGTGTACCTCACAGAACTGAAGCTGTGTGAAGACGGCAACATAGACAACGTGGTCACCAGACGCTTCAGCAAAGCAGACACGATAGGTAGGAAGACACTTTTCTTCTCCCTGACAGAATGAATGGAGCAGTTTATCTTTTTTTTTATTTTGAAGAAACTCTGGTCTCTCTTCCTCATGTACAATTTCCACCTGATTTCTGCCTGCCATTATAATGTAACAGTATGCCATTTAGCCTACATGTTTATCTATAGCGACTTATAGTCATGCGTGCACGTATCGGTATGCCTAGTCCTGGGAATAGAACCCATGCTCTACCAACTGAGCTATAGAGTACCATTATATTAATTGTACAGTCAACCTGACAAAAGTAGCAACTGGCTACTTCTCCCAGCCAGAGAATGAATTAATAAATAATTCCCGTCCATTAGCCACCAGTCATAGTGATTGTACAGGAGCACTTCACCTCTACATGACAGAGAATTAATTAGTAATATATTTGTTTTGAAATGCACAGAAGCTCTCCTTTGTTCCTCTTTGGCTCAATTCCACAAATGTTTAACCTGACATTAGGATTGTATATTTATAACCTGATGTGTTCTGTATTTCTTATTTTGACTTGTTGATTGTATACTCTGGTTTACTGTGCCCCATTGCTCTTACTTATTTGACTGATAATGCTAACATCTTTTGTTCAATTTATGCAAATCGGATGCATTGCCATGCCTTTTAATGGTCAATTTAAACAGTGAAATCACAGGGGAAGGTCACTGATAACTCTGTTCTGTGTTTGTCAACTTCTTATGTAAAATAACTATGCTTTTGGCTACTGCAAAATTATGTGCTCCCACAAGAACTGCCAAAACTCTATTCTCTAAAGCGCACACACACACAAGTAATCAACAATTACATGAGCAGGGAGTTTTACTATAAAGTAATTCATTCATCTGCTGCCTATTTATCAGAGCATGAGATTTATACACTCAATTATTCTCTGCCTTAAGTATGCAGGTGCATGAGTGTAGTTTTGTCAGTTTGTCATCTACACTGAGCATACAAAACATTAAGAATACCTGCTCTTTCCATGACAGACTGACCAGGTGAATCCAAATGAAAGCTATGATCCCTTATTGATGTCAACTGTTAAATTCTCTTCAATCAGAGTAGATGAAGGGGAGGATACCGGTTACAGAAGGAGTTTTAAACCTCGAGACAATTGAGACATTGATTGTGTATGTATGCCATTCACAGGGTGAATGGGCAAGACAAAAGATTAAAGTGCCTTTGAACGGGATATGGTAGTAGGTGCCAGGTGCACCGGTTCGTGTCAGGAACTGCAACGCTGCTGAATTTTTCACACAAGTTTCCTGTGTATAAAGAATGGTCAACCACCAAAAGGACACACAGCCAACTTGACACAACTGTGGGAGGTATTGGTGTCAACATGGGCCAGCATGTAAAACGCTTTCGACACCATGTAGATTCCATGCCCTGACAAATTGAGGCAGTTCTGAGGGCAAAAAGAGGGTAACTCATATCTCAATAATATGGTGTTCATAATTTTTTTAATAATCAATGTATGTGCCACATGTTGCTTATTTGTTACCTTTGTCCTATAACCTCCTGTGATGCAGACACCATTGAGAAGGAGATGCGAAAACTGTTCAGTATCCCAGACCAGAAAGAGACCAGGTTGTGGAACAAGTACATGAGCAACACGTTCGAGCCACTGAACAAACCGGACAGCACTATACAGGACGCAGGACTCTACCAAGGACAGGTATGAAATAACCCTTGGATACCAGGCTATTTATACCTTAATGTCTCTATTTCCTGTCCTGTCATCGCAGCAGTTATATAGGGTCTAGATTATTCCAGACCATGCAAACTGACAAGGAAATTATCTGCTCTTGTTTACGAGGAATGGTGCCGGAGGGAATAGCTGCTGTTTTACTGGCTGCTAACCAATTGTGCTAGTTTTTTATTAAATTTTTTTCACTTTGGTTCTAACTTATTTTGTACATAATCATAAGTCTTATGGCCGAAAAGCGCTTCTGGATATCAGAACAGCAAATACTCACCTCGTACTGGATGTAGATTTTTTTCTTTAATGAGTCGCACCTGAAGGATATAATGTTGCTCTCAGACGAGGCCCAAATGCTTAAATGCTTAAATGTGCCATCACTGGATGAGCTCTGTTTGAGACGATCCTACCAACGGACATTAACTGTAATATCTTATGTTTCACCAAGTCGTGGTTGAACAACACGGATAATATACAGTTGGCAGGGTTTTCCGTGCATCGGCAAGTCAAAACAGCTACGTCCAGTAAGGGGTGGGTGTATTTGTCAATAAACGCTGGTTCGCGATGTCTGATATAAAGTTAGTCTGGAGGTATTGCTCGAGCTATAGACCACACTATCTACCAAGAGTTTATCAATATTTTTCGGAGCCGTCTATTTACCGACACAAACAAAGCTTCTCCTAGTGGTTGGGGATTTTAATGCATGCAAACTTAAATCCGTTTGACTTCATTTATACCAGAGGGGGGGAAAAAACTAGATCACCTTTACTCCACACAGACATACATCCTCAAAGTTCTACAGCTGCACCTTCGAGAACATCCTGATCGGTTGCATCACTGCCTGGTATGGCAACTGCTTGGCATCTGTCCGTAAGGCGCTACAGAGGGTAGTGTGTACAACCCAGTACATCATGGGGCCAAGCTTCCTGACATCCAGGACTTATACACTAGGCGGTGTCAGAGGAAGGCCCAAAAAATTGTCAGACTCCGTTCATTGACTGTTCTTTCTGCTACCACATGGCAAGTGGTACCGGAGCGCCCAGTCTAGGTTCAAAAGTCTCCTTAGCCATAAGACTGCTGAACAAATAATAAAATTACCACCTTTACTATATGCATTGATACCCCCTTGTTTTTACAATGCTGCTACTTGCTGTTTTACTATCTATGTATAGTCACTTCACCCCTACCTACATGTACAAATTACCTTGACAAACATGTACCCCCGCACATTGACTCATTGTTATTTTATTTTTTATTCTATTTTTTTAACTGCGTTAAGGGCTTGAAAGTAAGCATTTCACGCTAAGGTCAACACCTGTTGTATTCTGCGTATGTGACAAAATTAGATTTCATTATAGTCTATAAGTAGGTTCTGTAGTTTTTCCTGGTCAGGTGAGTTCACATGCTTGGTGAAAGGACTGTAATAATAATGTAAGTCAGTCTTCAGGTGTGAAGCCTAGTATTAATTGTAATTTGTTTGTCCATTTAACAAGCTCAAATTTCAGCTTCATGGTTTTGTACATATTGAACAAAAATATATACACAACAATTTCAATTATTTTACAGAGTTACTGTTCGTATGAGGAAATCCGTCATTTTGAAAAATTCATTTGGGCCTAATCTATGGATTTCACATGACTGGGAAAACAGCAATGCATCTTTTGGTCACAGATTCCTTCAAAGAAATGGGCCTCAGGATCTCACCATGGTACTTCTGTGCATTCAAATTGCCATCATTGAAATGCAGTTGTTCATTGTCCATAATGTATTTCTGCCACCGTGGGGCGCTCTGTTTACAATGTTGACATCAGCAAACTGCTCGCCCACACGTCGCCGTACACCTGGTCTGCGGTTGTGATGCTGGTTGGACGTATGGCCAAATTCTCTAAAACAACATTGGAGGCAGTTTATGGTAGAGAAATTAACCTTAAATTCTCTGGTGGACATTCCAGCAGTAAGCATGGCAAAACTACACTTAAAAAAAAAACTTGTTGTTTATGGTCCCCAGCACAAGGTGCACCTGTGTAATGATCATACTGTTAAATCAGCTTCTTGATATGCCACACCTGTCAGATGGATGGATTATCTTGGCAAAGGAGAAATGCTCACTGACAGGGATGTAAACAATTTTGTGCACAAAATTTGATTTGTTTCTTGTGTGAATTTTTGCTACTTTTATTTCAGCTCATGAAACATGGGACCAACTTTACATTGTTTTTGTTCAGTTTAGTATCCACTGTAATTCTAATAAAGTACCTAAATATAGCCTACACATCTTAAGTGTCTGGCTCCAAAGAACATTGGCATCCGCAAGTGTCCTGCCCCCCCACCTGGGGGAGTTTACCAGAAGTAGCCTGGGCCTAAACATACATTTACAAGCAGGGATTAATCTAGACAATGGGTCACTGTAGTGGGCATTCCGCTCAATGGCAACAGCTGTTCTAGAAGATTAACAGGGATGTGTCCCAAATGGCACCCTATTCCCTACATTGTGCACGCAGGACTAAAAATGAATGTCATTGGTAGTACTTACTGGTAGCTCCTTAAAGTTCAGAGCAAAATATAAAATCAAAGACCTATTTTTGAAGCACACCTATTGACATGCGTTACATTACATTTTACAGTCACTTTAAGAGCCTCAAGTTTGAGTGATGACATGCATGAGATCAGTCCTTCATTAATTGCTATGATCATTTATCTTCAATATAAGCTATCCCTTTTCCTTTTTTCTGTGCCCCCAAATGTTTAATATATACTGGTAAAGTAACCAGGTTGTCCCGTGACTGAACAAGGTGTTAGCAAATAATGTGAGTAGTTTTGGAACCACCACAACATAGTTCATAAACTAACTTGATGAAGAAGAAAAAATCTACCAGCCAATACATTTATTTGGCATAACACCAAAAACAATTATCGGCTTTGTTTATCCAGGTTTTGGATTTCCCCTATTTTTTTATTTTATTTTACTTTTTGTAAATCTCTTTCGATCACACTTAATAGAACATCCAATTTTGTTGTTTTTCCCACAACAATGCTCAAATAACATCATTTTGCGATCTGGGAAAGACAGTAAAACATATGTTTGCGTGTAGTTGGCATTTTAATTTCAATGTCAAGAGACTGGTGGTGTTTCTGCATGGCAAAAGTAGAGTTTGAAACAAAATACCACCCGATAGATACAAATCATTTTGCCAGGTTAACTTTGCTGTTAATATTTCATTTGGAAAGTTTAATGAGAGAGCCTTTATAATTGAATGTTTCGGCATCGCTAACTGGCACAGTGGTAGGCCCAGGCATTCCCATGCAGTTATGTCTTGAGAAAGTTGCAAGAAATACATTCATATTTCACCTTTATTTAACCAAGTAGGCCAGTTGAGAACAAGTTCTCATTTACAACTGCGACCTGGCCAAGATAAAGCAAAGCAGTGCAACAAAAACAACAGTTGCACATGAACAAACGTACAGTCAATGACACAAAAGAAAAATAGAAAAATATATGTACAGCGTGTGCAAATGTAGGGAGGTAGCCAATAAATAGGCCATAGAGGTGAAAATAATTACAATTTAGTATTAATACTGGAGTGATGTGCAAGTAGAGATACTGGGGTGCAAGAGGGTAAATAATATGGGGATAAGGTAGTGGGGTGTGTTATTTACAGATAAGCTGCTCTGACAGCTGATGCTTAAAGTTAGAGCGGGAGATAAGGCTTCAGATTTTTGCAATTCGTTCCAGTCATTGGCAGCAGAGAACTGGAAGGAAAGGCGGCCAAAGCAAGTGTTGGCTTTGGGGATGACCAGTGCAATATACTTGCTGGTGCTATGGTGACCAGTGAGCTGAGATAAGACGTGGCTTTACCTAGCAAAGATGTATAGATGACCTGGAGCTAGTGGGTTTGGCTAAGGATATGTTGTGAGGGCCAGCCAACGAGAGGATACAGGTCGCAGTGGTGGGTAGTATATGGGGCTTTGGTGATCAAAAGGATGACGCTGTGATAGACTACGTCCAGTTTGCTGAGTAGTGTTGGGGGCTATTTTGTAAATTACACCGTCGAGGATCGTTGGGATAGTCTGTTTTACGAGGGTATGTTTGGCAGCATGAGTGAAGGAGGCTTCGTTGCAAAATAGGAAGCCGATTCTAGATTTTACTTTGGATTGGAGATGCTTAATGTGAGTCTGGAAGGAGAGTTTACAGTCTAACCAGACACCTAGGTAGTTGTCCACATATTCTAGGTCAGAACCGTCCAGAGTAGTGATGCTAGTCAGGCGGGAGGGTGCGGGCAGCAATCGGTTGAAGAGCATGTACTTAGTTTTACTAACATTTGAAAAGAGTTGGAGGCCACGGAAGGAGAGTTGTATGGCGATGAAGCTCTATTGGAGGTTAGTTAACAGTGTCCAAATAAGGGCCAGAAGTATACAGAATGGTTTTGTTTGGGTAGAGGTGGATCAGAGAATCACCAGCAGCAAGAGCGACATCATTGATGTTTACAGAGAAATTAGTCGGCCTGGGAATTGAACCCTTGGCACCCCCATAGACTTCCAGAGGTCCGGACAACAGGCCCTCCAATTTGACACACTGAACTCTATCTGAGAAGTATAGAAGTCTATAACAGTTTGGGTCTAAAGTGTCTCCCCCTTTTGAAGAGGGTGATGACCGCGGCAGCTTTCCAATCTTTGGGGATCTCAGACGATACGAAAGAGTAGATGAATAGGCTAGTGATAGGGGTTGCAACAATTTCGGCGGATAATTTCCATATTGTCTAGCCCAGCTGATTTGTAGGGGTCCAGATTTTGCAGTTCTTTCAGAACATCAGCTGTCTAGATTTGGGTGAAGGAGAAGCGGGTGGGGGGGGGTTTGGACAGGTGGCTGCAGGGTGGTGCTGAGATGTTGGCCGGGGTAGCCAGGTGGAAAGCATGGCCAGCCATGGAAAAATACTTATTATCGTAGATTTATCGGGTTGGCAATGTTTCCTATCCTAAGTGTAGTGGGCAGCTGGGAGGAGGTGCTCCTATTCTCCATGGGCTTTACAGTGTCCCAAAACGTTTTGGAATTAGTGCTACAGGAAGCAAATTTCTGTTTGAAAAAGCTAGCCTTAGCGTTCCTAACTGACTGAGTATATTGGTTCCTGACTTCCCTGAATAATTGCATATCGCGGTGGCTATTCGATGCTAATGCAGAACGCCACAGGATGTTTTTGTGCTGGTCAAGGGCAGTCAAGTCTGGGGTGAACCAAGTTCTACAATTTTTTTGAATGGGGCATATTTATTTAAGATGGTGAGGAACGCGCTTTTAATGAGCAACCAGGCTTCCTCTACTGACGGAATGAGGTCAATATCCTTCCAGGATCCCCGGACCAGGTCGATTTAGAAAGGCCTGCTCGCTGAAGTGTTTTAGGGAGCGTTTGACAGTGATGAGGGGTGGTCTTTTGACCGCAGGCCCATTACCCACGCAGGGAATGAGGCAGTGATTGTTGATCCTGGTTGAAGACAGCAGAGGTGTATTTAGAGGGCAAGTTGGTCAGGATGATATCTATGAGGGTGCCCATGGTTACGGATTTAGGGTTGTACCTGGTAGGTTCCTTGATAATTTGTGTGAGATTGAGGGCATCTAGCTTAGATTGTAGGATGACCGGGGTGTTAAGCATGTCCCAGTTTAAGTCACCTAACAGTACGAACTCTGAAGATGGATGGGGGGGCGATCCATTCACAAATGGTGTCCAGGGCACAGCTGTGGGCTGAGGGGGGTCTACGGTGAGAAACTTGTTTCTGGAAAGGTGGATTTTTAGAAGTAGAAGCCTGAATTGTTTGGGCACAGACCTGGATAGTATGACAGAACTCTGCAGGCAGTCTCTGCAGTGGATTGCAACTCCTCCCACTTTGGCAGTTTTATCTTGTTGGAAAATGTTATAGTTAGTGATGGAAATTTCAGGATTAAAGCCAGGATTCAAACACGGCTAGAACATCCAGGTTAGCGGAGTGCGCTAAAGCAGTGAATAAAACAAACTTAGGGATGAGGCTTCTAATGTTAACCTGTTTAGGAATCTTGCCAACAGCCAATGAAACTGCAGGGTGCCAAATACAAATCAACAGAAATCTCATTGATCAAATTTCTCAAACATACAAGTATTAGGCACCATTTCAAAGATAAAATTCTCGTTAATCCAGCCACAGTGCCTGATTACAAAAAAAAAAATATAATAATAATAATAATTCTTTACAGCGAAAGCTCCACAAAAGATTGTTAGGTCACCACCAACTCACAGAAAAACCCAGCCATTTTTCCAGACAAAAAGAGGAGTCACAAAAAGCGCAAATAGAGATAAAATTGATCTTCATCAGATGACACTCATAGGACTTTATGTTACACAATACATGTATGTTTTGTTCGGTAAACTTAATATTTATATCCCAAAATCTTATTTTACATTGGCATGTTATGTTCAGTAGTTCCAAAACATTCAATGATATTGCAGAGAGCCACATGAATTCACAGAAATACTAATTATAAATGTTGATGAAAATTCAAGTGTTATGCATGGAACTTAAGATGCACTTCTCCTTAACTTGTTGAATCTAGGGGTCTTAATTTTGCACGCCCAATTTTTCAGTTTTTGATTTGTTAAAAAAGTTTGAAATATCCAATAAATGATTGTGTCCCACTTGTTGTTGATTCTTCACAAAAAAATACAGTTTTATATCTTTATGTTTGAAGCCTGAAATGTGGCAAAAGGTCGCAAAGTTCAAGGGGGCCGAATACTTTCGCAAGGCACTGTACAAGACCACTGATAATCTCCCTCGATCTGGGGCTCCACGCAAGATCTCACCCCATGGGGTCAAAATGATCACAAGAACGGTGTGCAAAAATCCCAGAACCACACGGGGGGGACCTTGTGAATGACCTGTAGAGAGCTGGGACCAAAGTAACAAAGCCTACCATCAGTAACACACTACGCCGCCAGGGACTCAAATCCTGCAGTGCCAGACGTGTCCCCCTGCTTAAGCCAGTACATGTCCAGGCCCATCTGAAGTTTGCTAGAGAGCATTTGGATGATCCAGAAGAAGATTGGGAGAATGTCATATGAAACCAAAATATAACTTTTTGGTAAAAACTCAACTCGTTGTGTTTGGAGGACAAAGAATGCTGAGTTGCATCCAAAGAACACCATACCTACTGTGAAGCATGTGGGTGGAAAAATCATGCTTTGGGGCTGTTTTTCTGCAAAGGGACCAGGACGACTGATCCGTGTAAAGGAAAGAATGAATGGGGCCATGTATCGTGAGATTTGGAGTGAAAACCTCCTTCCATCAGCAAGTGCATTGAAGATGAAACGTGGCTGGGTCTTTCAGCATGACAATGATCCCAAACACACTGCCCGGGCAACGAAGGAGTGGCTTCGTAAGAAGCATTTCAAGGTCCTGGAGTGGCCTAGCCAGTCTCCAGATCTCAACCCCATAGAGCATCTTTGGAGGGTTGAAAGTCTGTGTTGCCCAGCAACAGCCCCAAAACATCATTGCTCTAGAGGAGATCTGCATGGAGGAATGGGCCAAAAAACCAGCAACAGTGTGTGAAAACCTTGTGAAGACTTACAGAAAACATTTGACCTCTGTCATTGCCAACAAAGGGTATATAACAAAGTATTGAGAAACTTTTGTTATTGACCAAATACTTATTGTCCACCATAATTTGCAAATAAGTTCATTAAAAATCCTACAATGTGATTTTCTGGATTTTCTTTTCTCATTTTGTCTGTCATAGTTGAAGTGTACCTATGATGAAAAGTACAGGCCTCATCTTTTTAAGTGGGAGAACTTGCACAATTGGTGGCTGACTAAATACTTTTTTGCCCCACTGTATATGAATACCTAATTGCATATTAAAGTAGCTGTCTATTTGGACAAGATGCATTCTGCAGCCTCAGCAGGAATTCTCTGCTGTCAGGCCCCCTCTGTCACCCCCGCTGCTATTTTTCCTCTTTTCTCTCCATGGAGAGCTCAAGAGAAAAGAGGAAAAATAGCAGCGGGGGTGACAGAGGGGCCTGACAGCAGAGAATTCCTGCTGAGGCTGCAGAATGCATCTTGTCCAAATAGACAGCTACTTTAATATGCAATTAGGTATTCATGTACATCCCCTTTCTTTCCTTTACCCATCTCTCTCTCCTGTACCCCCTTCCTCTCACCCTACATCTCTTTCTCCTGTACCACTCTCTCTACTCCCTCTATTTTGCCTCTCCTTTGCTCTTGTCTCCCCTCTCCCTTTCCCGCTTTCTCTGTCTATGTACCTCTACTTCCTGAATCGTATTCTTGCACATCGCTGCTGCTATAAATAGGCTATCCTGTGGTAGCAGCAGTACAGAGCACACGTCAGGGCAGGAGCAGGGTGATGCTAGGGGACAGGGCAGGGGATGGCACTGCATAACTTCAACTGTGACTGCGGGAAGAGGCTTCTCGTTAGCTCTGTTTGACTGTGTTGCGCTCGGAATGGGAAGGTCCTCGCTTACTGTTCCCTCTCCTGCATATCTGAACTGGGACTGAGATCTGGGACCAAGGCCTGCGCAAGGAGTGAGCTGAGCTACAACTGGGCTAGACCTGGACTCTGGTTAAAGCGTTTGAGGTGAGATGCTGCTGGTGGTGGCTGAGACCTATATGGATTTTGATGAACGATGGTTGTTGAAAGCCTGGGCAGAGGATAAGTTAAGGCAATGGCAAATATTTGTGGAGCAGTAACTGTATGAGCTGTCTTACCGTAGTGAGCTAGGTTACAGGCCAAATCAATCTACTTCCTTAGCACTATGGCAGGCTGTTGGTGATCACGCTAAATTCTGGAAAACAGATAATTCACCGAAGCCGGGTAATTCCTCCTACTTCCCTGCCTAAGCAGTTTTCTGCATCATTACTGAAAAAGTTACGACTTATGATGCTATTAATCAGCATTTAACTCTGCTGGTATCCTATTTGAAAGAAATGTTTATCATACTGTTCTTGGCCAGTCAGTTGACTCGATGGATAATCAGTCACCCTTACGTGACTTGGTAGTCTCGGTTTTTATTTTTGGCAACTCACAGAAACCGATTGTTATTGCTGCCTTATTAGCAATTGACACCAAGAAGTCCATTAGCAGCTGACAATGTGGACCCGTCTTTGCTTAAGTATGCAGCGCCTCTCTCATTGCGTGAGAGTGTGGACAGCAGCTTTGTTTTTACTACTCCATAAGGGTGGGGATAGTAGTGATCTTTAATTATCAACCCATTTCCAGCCTCCCCTGTCTTTCAAAAATTCTAGGATCAGTGGTCCACAAACAGCTGTTATTTTCTGTAAATTGTTTTCTTAATATTAATCAATCGGATTCAGACCTAAACATAGCACCACTATGGCTACCATGCTGGTTGTAAATTATATTACAAATGCCTTAAAGAATTGTTGCCATGTCTGTTGAATAAGCTGTCCTCGATAGGGTACTGATGCTTGCCGATGGTTTCATTATCTCAATGACAACTCAGGCCAACAAATCGGAGTTCCTTGACGTAAAGGATGTTTTACAATCTACAGTGTATATAAATAAATAAAATTGGTAATACTTAAAAAAATATATACATTTATTTAGATGCAGATAGTGATCAGCTTTAATATTGCAGACAGAGTTTTATCAATGAGTGTTTGCATAATTTCCAAGCGCCCATATTAAAAAACAAAATGTTTCCTTCATTTATTGTCCCCTAACCCTACCACCCCTCCCATAATTGGAGTAAACTAATGGACAACAATACTTCAATATATACATTGGTTATTCCTTTAAACGTTAAGAGCTTATGCTGCGACCGTTAGTGGTAGATGTGGTTGGATTCTGTCATTGCACTACACTATAACAAGGGGGAGTTAGAATACTGATCGATCGGTAGTCTAATCTGGCATTTAATGGAGGCGTTTTCAGTCGAGTCTCCTCTGGCACGAGTCCTGCATCAGGCAACAACAAAAAAACTGTCATTGGTCCTGGAGTTAAGAGAGAATTTGGGAATATATTGGGGGAATATGTTGGGGGAATTTCACTTGATGTGTGGACTGACGATTTTGGAAAAAATAGGCACGGTGGGCTTTTGGTTTCTCTTTTTCTAAAATCAGGGGGTAAAAAAAGTAAGGAACTTGTCTGTAGGCCCTGCATTAAAGACCAAAAATTGGGTAAAGAAAATTAAATAGATTGCAAAATAGTTGGGAATAGATTTCCGATGTGCCAATTCCATGGTTTATGAATTGACACGCAATTTTTCTGTTTATTATAACCTACTGCAGGCCTAAAACCTATGGGTTTCATCTTCTGAATGAATTATTTATATTGAAGATAGAAGCCGTCTCTTAATGATTTCCGAGAACATCAGCTGATATCTCAAAGTGCTGTACAGAAACCCAGCCTAAAACCCCAAACAGCAAGCAATGCAGGTGTAGAAGCACGGTGGCTAGGAAAAACTCCCTAGAAAGGTTTAAACCTAGGAAGAAACCTAGAGGAACCAGTCTATGTGGGGTGGCCAGTCCTCTTCTGGCTGTGCCGGGTGGAGATTATAACAGAACATGGCTAAGATGTTCAAATGTTCAGAAATGACCAGCATGGTCAAATAATAATAATAATAATAATAATAATAATAATAATAATAATAATATAATAATAATAATAATAATAATAATAATAATAATAATAATAATAATAATAATAATAATCATCATCATCATCACAGGCAGAACAGTTGAAACTGGAGAAGCAGCACGGCCATGTGGACTGGGGACAGCAAGAAGTCATCATGCCAGGTAGTCCTGAGGCATGGTCCTAGGGCTCAGGTCCTCCGAGAGAGAAAAAGAAAGAGAATTCGAGAGCATACTTAAATTCACACAGGACACCGGATAGGACAGGAGAAGTACTCCAGATATAACAAACTGACCCTAGCCCCCGAGACACAAACTACTGCAGCATAAATACTGGAGGCTGAGACAGGAAGGGTCAGGAGACACTGTGGCCCCATCCGATGTCAGCCCCGGACAGGGCCAAACAGGAAGGATATAACCCTACCCACTTTGCCAAAGCGCAGCCCCCACACCACTAGAGGGATATCTTCAACCACCAACTTACCATCCTGAGACAAGGCCGAGTATAACCCACAAAGATCTCCGCCACAGCACAACCCAAGGGGGGCGCCAACCCAGACAGGAAGATCACATCAGTGACTCAACCTACTCAAGTGACGCACCCCTCCTAGGGACGATATGAAAGAGCCCTAGTAAGCCAGTGACTCAGTCCCTGTAATAGGGTTAGAGGCAGAGAATCCCAGTGGAGAGAGGGTAACCGGCCAGGCAGACACAGCAAGGGCAGTTTGTTGCTCCAGAGCCTTTCCGTTCACCTTCACACTCCTGGGCCAGACTACACTCAATCATATGACCCACTGAAGAGATGAGTCTTCAGTAAAGACTTAAAGGTTGAGACCGAGTCTGCGTCTCTCACATGGGTAGGCAGACCATTCCATAAAAATGGAGCTCTGTAGGAGAAAGCCCAGCCTCCAGCTGTTTGCTTAGAAATTCTAGGGACAATTAGGAGGCCTGCGTCTTGTGACCGTAGCGTACGTGTAGGTATGTACGGCAGGACCAAATCCGAGAGAAAGGTAGGAGCAAGCCCATGTAATGCTTTGTAGGTTAGCAGTAACACCTTGAAATCAGCCCTTGCCTTGACAGGAAGCCAGTGTAGGGAGGCTAGCACTGGAGTAATATGATAATTTTTTGGGGTTCTAGTCAGGATTCTAGCAGCCATATTTAGCACTAACTGAAGTTTATTTAGTGCTTTATCCTGGTAGCCGGAAAGTAGAGCATTGCAGTAGTCTAACCTTGAATTGACAAAAGCATGGATTCATTTTTCTGCATAATTTTTGGACAGAACGTTTCTGATTTTTGCAATGTTATGTAGATGGGAAAAAGCTGTCCTTGAAACAGTCTTGATATGTTCATCAAAAGAGATCAGGGTCCAGAGTAACGCCGAGGTCCTTCACAGTTTTATTTGAGACGACTGTACAACCATGAAGATTAATTGTCAGATTCAACAGAAGATCTCTTTTTTCTTGGGACCTAGAACAAGCATCTCTGTTTTGTCCGAGTTTAAAAGTAGAACGTTTGCAGCCATCCACTTCCTTATGTCTGAAACACATGCTTCTAGCGAGGGCAATTTTGGGGCTTCACCATGTTTCATTGAAATGTACAGCTGCATAGCAGTGAAAGTTAACATTATGTTTTCGAATGACATCCCCAAGAGGTAAAATATATAGTGAAAACAATAGTGGCCCTAAAACCGAACCTTGAGGAACACCGACATTTACAGTTGATTTGTCAGAGGACAAACCATCCACAAGGACAAACTGATATCTTTCCGACAGATAAGATCTAAACCAGGCCAGAACTTGTCCGTGTAGACCAATTTGGGTTCCCAATCTCTCCAAAAGAATGTGGTGATCGATGGTATCAAAAGCAGCACTAAGGTCTAGGAGCACGAGGACAGATGCAGAGCCTCAGTCTGACGCCATTAAAAGGTCATTTACCACCTTCACAAGTGCAGTGTCAGTGCTATGATTGGGTCTAAAACCAGACTGAAGCATTTCGTATACATTTTTTGTCTTCAGGAAGGCAGTGAGTTGCTGCGCAACAGCCTTTTCTAAAATTTGAGGAATGGAAGATTCGATATAGGCCAATAGCTTTTTATATTTTCGGGGTCAAGGTTTGGCTTTTTCAAGAGAGGCTTTATTACTGCCACTTTTAGTGAGTTTGGTACACATCCGGTGGATAGAGAGACGTTTATTATGTTCAACATAGGAGGGCCAAGCACCGGAAGCAGCTCTTTCAGTAGTTTAGTTGGAATAGGGTCCAGTGTGCAGCTTGAAGGTTTTAGAGGCCATGATTATTTTCATCATCGTGTCAAGAGAGATAGTACCTAAACACTTGTCTCTCTTGATCCTAGGTCCTGGCAGAGTTGTGCAGATTCAGGACAACTGAGCTTTGAAGGAATACGCCGATTTAAAGAGGAGTTCGTAATTTGCTTTCTAATAATCATGATATTTTCCTCAAAGAAGTTCATGAATTTTTTACTGCTGAAGTGAAAGCCATCCTCTCTTGGGGAATGCTGCTTTTTAGTTAGCGACAGTATCAAAAATAAATGTTGGATTGTTCTTATTTTCCTCAATTAAGTTGTAAAAATAGAAAGATCGAGCAGCAGTAAGGGCTCTTCGATGCTGCACGGTACTGTCTTTCCAAGCTAGTCGGAAGACTTCCAGTTTGGTGTGGCGCCATTTCAGTTCCAATTTTCTGGAAGCTTGCTTCAGAGCTTGGGTATTTTGTGTATACCAGAGAGCTAGTTTCTTATGAGAAATG
Source organism: Oncorhynchus mykiss (assembly GCF_013265735.2). NCBI lineage: Eukaryota > Metazoa > Chordata > Actinopteri > Salmoniformes > Salmonidae > Oncorhynchus > Oncorhynchus mykiss. The sequence goes on along the minus strand of NC_048585.1, from coordinate 34,628,825 downwards.
TTTTTAGTTTTTAGGGGTGCAATTGCATCTAGGGTATTGCGCAAGGTTAAATTGAGTTCCTCAGTTAGATGGTTAACTGATTTTTGTCCTCTGGCGTCCTTTGGTAGACAGAGGGTGTCTGGAAGGACATCAAGGAATCTTTGTGTTGTCTGTGAATTTATAGCACGACTTTTGATGTTCCTTGGTTGGGGTCTGAGCAGATTATTTGTTGCAATTGCAAACGTACTAGAATGGTGGTCCGATGGTCCAGGATTATGAGGAAAAACATTAAGATCCACAACATTTATTCCATGGGACAAAACTAGGTCCAGAGTATGATTGTGACAGTGAGTAGGTCCAGAGACATGTTGGACAAAACCCACTAAGTCGATGGTTCCGAAAGCCTTTTGGAGTGTGTCTGTGGACTTTTCCATGTGAATATTAAAGTCACCAAAGATTAGAATATTATCTGCTATGACTACAAGGTCCGATAGGAATTCAGGGAACTCATTGAGGAACGCTGTATATGGCCCAGGAGGCCTGTAAACAGTAGCTATAAAAAGTGATTGAGTAGGCTGCATAGATTTCATGACTAGAAGCTCAAAAGCCGAAAATTGCTTTTTTTTTTTTTTTGTAAATTGAAATTTGCTAGCGTAAATGTTAGCAACACCTTTGCCTTTGCGGGATGCACGGGGGATATGGTCACTAGTGTAGCCACGAGGCGAGGCCTCATTTAACACAGTAAATTCATCAGGCTTAAACCATGTTTCAGTCAGGCCAATCACATCAAGATTATGATCAGTGATTAGTTCATTGACTATAATTGCCTTTGAAGTAAGGGATCTAACAATTAAGTAGCCCTATTTTGAGACGTGAGGTATCATGATCTCTTTCAATGACAGGAATGGAGGACGTCTTTATCCTAGTGAGATTGCTAAGGAAAACACCGCCATGTTTAGTTTTGCCCAACCTAGGTCGAGGCACAGACACGGTCTCAATGGGGATAGCTGAGATGACTACACTGACTGTGCTAGTGGCAGACTCCACTAAGCTCTGCTGCCTGGCCTGCACCCTATTTCATTGTGGAGCTAGAGGAGTTAGAGCCCTGTCTATGTTGGTAGATAAGATGAGAGCACGCCTCCAGCTAGGATGGAGTCCGTCACTCCTCAACAGGCCAGGCTTGGTCCTGTTTGTCGGTGAGTCCCAGAAAGAGGGCCAATTATCTACAAATTCTATCTTTGGGAGGGTCATAAAACAAGTTTTCAACCAGCGATTGAGTTGTGAGACTCTGCTGTAGAGCTCATCACTCCCCCTAACTGGGAGGGGGCTAGAGACAATTACTCGATGCCGACACATCCTTCTAGCTGATTTACACGCTGAAGCTATGTTGCGCTTGGTGATCTCTGACTGTTTCATCCTTACATCGTTGGTGCCGATGTGGATAACAATATCTCTATACTCTCTACATTCGCCAGTTTTAGCTTTAGCCAGCACCATCTTCAGATTAGCCTTAACGTCGGTAGCCCTGCCCCCCGGTAAACAGTGTATGATCGCTGGATGATTCGTTTAAAGTCTTATACTGCGGGTAATGGAGTCGCCAATGACTAGAGTTTTCAGTTTGTCAGAGCTAATGGTGGGAAGCTTCGGCGTTTCAGACCCCGTAACGGGAGGAATAGAGGCAAGAGAAGACTCGGCCTCAGACTCCGACTCGTTGCTTAATGGGGAAAACCGGTTGAATGAGCGACACCGGTTGAGCATTCCTACAGCATTTCCCTTCAGAAACCGTGAGAAAGTTGTCCGGCTGCGGGGACCGTGTGAGGGGATTAATACTAACGTTACTATCTGTACTTACTGGTGGCACAGACGCTGTTTCATCCTTTCATACACTGAAATTACCCTTGCCTAACGATTGCGTCTGAAGCTGGGCTTGTAGCACAGCTATCCTCGCCGTAAGGCGATCGTTCTCCTGTATATTATGAGTACAGCGACTGCAATTAGAAGGCATCATGTTAATGTTACTACTTAGCTTCGGCTGTTGGAGGTCCTGACGAACCATGTCCAGATAAAGCGTCCGGAGGGAAAAAGTTGAGGGAAAAACCAAAAATATAAACGGTATTTTATTTACTATAAAGTAAAAAAACGTAAAGTTGTCAGGTAGCAAAGCAAGGTTGGCAACAAAACGCACAGCAACACGTTGTGACTGGAAATGGCGTCAAAATGGTATCCAACTTAAATATTATTAAACCTGCTTTATATAGAATCCCCTTAGATGTTCTGTGCTTTTATTTACAGTAGTGATGGACAGCTGGATGTATTTTGTTTTTTACAAGCGTAGAGGGCTGTGAATACTGCAAACAACGTTTCCAGAATTAGAGGATTCTCAATATCAAAGGGGCATTTTTCGTTAGGGCAAATCTGGTCTGTGAGAATACCTAAGGGGCTTTTATAATGCAGGATGGATAATCGTTGGATAACAGCTCGGCTCTCAACTCATTAACTTGTTGAATCTAGGGGTCATTATTTTTAAGGACCAGAAAATAGAATATGCATATAATTGACAGCTTAGGATAGAAAACACTCAAGTTTCCAAAACTAAAGATATTGTCTGTGAGTATAACAGAACTGATATTGCAGGCAAAAGAATGAGAAAAATCCAATCAGGAACGCAGCGGTTTCTAAATTAGAGTCCCTTCCTATGCTTCTCTATTGAGCAGTGAATGGGGTATCAACGAGATTCCTTTTTCTATGGCTTCCTTAATGTGTGTAGTATCACAAGACATAGTTTCAGGCTTTTATTTTGAAAAATGAGCGTGTACAACAACATTGCGTCAGTGTCCACCTGATGGCTCTTTGTATTTCTCACGCAAAAGACAGAGGTAGCCAATTTTTCCACCCGGTCCCAGTTGATATATCATGAATAGATATTTGAAAAACACCTTGAGGATTGATTATTAACAACTTTTGCCATGTTTCTGTCGATATTATGGAGCTAATTTGGAATATTTTTCGGCATTGTCGTGACCGCAATTTCTGGTCGTTTTCTCAGCCAAAGCTATTTTTTGCTACAAAAATAATTTTTCTGGAAAAAAGGAACATTTGCTATCTAACTGGGAGTCTCGTGAGTGAAAACATCCGAAGCTCATCAAAGGTAAACTATTTCATTTGATTGCTTTTCTGATTTTCGTGACCAAGCTGCCCGCTGCTAGCTAGGCATAATGCTTTGTTAGGCTATCGATAAACTTACACAAATGCTTGTCTTGCTTTGGCTGTAAAGCATATTTTCAAAATCTGAGATGACAGGGTGATTAACAAAAGGCTAAGCCGTGTTTGAATATATTTAACTTGTGATTTCATGAATATGAATATTTTCGAGTAAGATTTGTCTGTTGAGTTATGCTACTTAGTGTCAGTTGATGACAATTCTCCCGGATCCGGGATGGGTAGATCCAAGACAGGCGGTTTATCTGTAGCAGGTGTAGTCCATCATGCAAACAATATAAGCAGGACAATACACTCTTCATAGCCCGGCGACTGTATGTGTGAACCCCCCGAACTTGCAATATATTCGATGCTTGAGCACTCAAGTTGTTGTTTTTTCTAACTCAAAACCTCATGCAACTGCGAAATGATGGTTAAAGTATACTGTGCAGTATCTGTTCAACATCTTCATCTTATGCTGTCGTTAATAAAATAACGAGGAAAAAAAATACGTTCAAAATGCAGATGTTTATTTCAACTACATACATTTCAGTTGCACTTACCCCCCCCAGCTCCACGACCACGGGTAAACTTTGCTGAGATTATCAATGTATTTGTTGCATTGTTGCACCAGTTCAACTTAGCTTGTAGGCTTGGCAGAGTTACGGATGAATGTTTTCAGTTGATGCCAAACAAGTTCGATCGGGTCTAAATCAGGAGATCTACATGTGGAGATGCAAAAAAAGATTTGTTGATATACTGTAGGTGTAGGTTATTTTATTTAACCTTTATTTTACTACATAAGTCTACTTACTCTGCTGGCATCTTGACCCAGTTTATGCCCTCATTTGCAATACAAACCCGGGCGGAAGTGTGTTTTGGTTCATTGTCTGCATTTGGAGGAGAAAAAAAGACATTTAGCCTAACAGCCAACATTAGGTACAATTCTAGAAATGTACATGTAAATATGCCTAAACATAACAACATATTACCTTGAAAGAAACAATGTGGTCCCTGAAACACCTCTCTGACATAGGGTCCAGCAAATCTCTTGATGATTTTTTTCCCTCAAATCTCAAGCCATGATACCTGAAAAAGGAGCCAACTGTGAATTATTGTGGAAAACATAGCAGTCCGTGAGGTGTAGGCAAAAAATATTTTAGATACCCTTTGCTTTGTAAATGGCCAAACTTAACATCAAAATGCAAAAATGGGCCTGGTCCCTGGTGAGAAATTGTCTTCCTACACATGGAGTTTGAGGGAATGTTTGGGACTAGGCTTGCTTGACCTTCATTTTTTTCTGTAGTAATTTTGAGCAGATTGCTAAAGGGCCACGGTTGATTTGTCTGTGAAGATCACGTCATTGAATGTCTCGCCAGCTTTGATCCATTCCTGGGCCTGCAGCATGCAAAGTTATTTGTCAGAAGAATCATTGGGTCGAAACTACAACCATGTGTGTTCTCTTGTTTTGAAAGAAAATTAAATAGTATGTGTACACTACCTTTCAAATGTTTGGGGTCACTTAATGTCTGTTTTTGAAGGAAAATATATATATTTTTGTCCATTTTTTAAATGACATCAAATTGATCAGAAATAGTGTAGACGTTATAAATGACTATTGTAGCTGGAAACAGCAGAATTTATTTGAATGGAATATCTACATTGGTGTACAGGGACCCATTATCAGCAACCATCACGCCTGTATTTGTGACACGTTGTTAGCCTTTTAAAATTATAAACTTGGATTAGCTAATTGATCATTTGAAAACCTTTTTGTTAGCATAGCTGAAAAGTGTTGTCTGATTAAAGAAGCAATAAAACTGTTATTTTTAGACTAGTTGAGTATCTGGAGCATCAGCATTTGTGGGTTTGATTACAGGCTCAAAATGGCCAGAAACAAAGACCTTTCTTTTGAAACTCATCAGTCTATTCTTGTTCTGAGAAAGGAACGCTATTCCATGTGAGAAATTGCCATGAAACTGAAGATTTCGTACCACGGTGTGTACTTCTCCCTTCACAGAACAGCATAAACGGTCTCTAACCAGAATAGAAAGAGGAGTGCGAGGCCCTGGTGCACAACTGAGCAAGAGGACAAGTAGATTAGTGTCTAGTCTGAGAAACAGATGCCTCAAGTCATTAAATAGTACCCGCAAAACACCAGTCTCAAAGTCAACAGTGAGGAGGCGACTCCGGGACGCTGGCCTTCGAGGCGGAGTTCCTCTGTCTTTTGCCCATCTTAATCTTTTTATTGGCTAGTTTGAGGTATGGATATTTCTTTGCCACTCTGCCTAGAAGGCCAGCATCCTGGAGTCGCCTCTTCACTGTTGAGACTGGTGTTTGCCGGTTCGGGGTAGGGCCCTTATTTCCAGGTATGGGATATTTTAATGCTACAGCATACAATGACAAACTAGACGATTGTGCTTCCAACTTTGTAGCAGCAGTTTGGGGAAGGCCCTTTCCTGTTTCAGCATGACAATGCCCCTGTGCACAAAGCGAGGTACATTAAAAAATGGTTTGTCGAGATTGCTGTGGAGTAACTTGACTGGCCTGTACACATCCCTGACCTCAACCCCATCGAACACCTTCAGAATGAATTGGAGCGCTGACGGGAAGCCAGGCCTAATCGCCCCGACCTCATTAATGCCCGTTGTGGCTGAATGGAAGCAAGTCCCCGCAGCAATTTTCCAACATGGTGGGGCAAGCCTTCCCAGAAGAGTGGAGGCTGTTATAGCAGCAAAGGGGGACCAACACTGTATTAATGCACATGATTTTGGAATGAGATGTTTGACGAGCAGGGGTGTGTGTGCATCTCACTCACTGAACAAAAATATAAATGCAACATGTAAAGTGTTTGCCCCATGTTTCATGAGCTGAAAAAATATGCCCCAGATATCTTCCATACACACACACATTGTATTTCTCTTTAAATTGTGTGCACAAATTGTTTACATCCCTGTTGATCTTTTCTCCTTTGCCAAGAAAATCCATCCACCTAACAGGTGTGGCATATTAAGAAGCTGATTAAACAGCATTTTCATTACACAGGTGCACCTTGTACTGGGGAAAATAAAAGGCCACTTTAAAATGTGCAGTTTTGTCACACAACTCAATGCCACATATCTCAAGTTTTGAGGGAGTGTACGTTTGGCATGCTGACTGCAGGAATGTCCACCAGAGCTGTTGCCGGAGAATTTAATGTTCATTTCTGTACCATAAGCCCCTTTAATGTCCTTTTAGAGAATTTGACATTACAACAGCAGACGTGTAACCATGCCAGCCCAGGACCTCCACCTTCTTCACCTGCAGGATTGTCTGAGGGGGGGTTACGTGGGTGTATTTATTTTTGTAATAAAGACCTAAAAATGTTTAAGGTTTGTGTGTGGGCATTAGCCTTTGTATTTATTAAGGCAATTACTTAAAAATAAGCAGTACACATTATTATGCCTCTACTCTAAGTATTTATTCCTGCATTAGTTTGGTATCATCCAGTAATCTTATCCAGCCGTATGCAATAGGCTAAGTCCATGTTATTTATTTATTCCTGACTGATGTTATGGATCCTCTTCAGTGTGAAAAACTCTAGCTACAGCCTTCCGCCCTACCACCCGTATAACAGCTATGAGTGCTCCGAAGGCAGGCAGAGTGAGTGGGCTGGCCTGTGTGGTCTCTCCAACCTGGGAAACACCTGCTTCATGAACTCTGCTCTGCAGGTACCATACTCTAACCCCTCAACTTGCCGAATAATGTTTGTACCATGTTTTGTGCTGCATACCATGTTGTTATGTGGTGTTGCTTCCATGGTGTGTTGCTGCTATGTCTTAGGTCTCTCTTTATGTAGTGTTGTGATGTCTCTTGTCGTGATGTGTATTTTGTCCTATATTTTTAATCCCAGCCCCCTTCCCCACAGGAAGCCTTTTGGTAGGCCATCATTGTAAATAAGAATTTGTTCTTAACTGACTTGCCTGGTTAAATAAAAAAATACATAACTGTTCACTGTGAATGTTGGTGTGTATGCATTTGTTTTAATTGTATCATGGCAGGAACTGCTGCTGGTATTGACCTTTGGCATTGTATAATACTGTTGGTTTTGGCGACTCCTTTGACTGTTGGACTTTTCATTTGGATTTGCTCATTATTCCCTGTCCTGCATATTTTACTGCTTTTTTTCCCCCCAACTTTTAATCTTTTTTATATATTTTGTGTTTCTCTCGCTGTTTTTCTTCAGTGTTTAAGTAATGTTACTCCTCTCACCGAGTATTTCCTGAAAGACAAGTACAACGATGAGTTGAAAGAGGACAACCCTCTGGGAATGAAAGGGGAGATCGCCAAGGCCTACGCTGAGATCACCAAGCAGTCGTGGTCTGGGAAGTACAGCTATGTCACACCACGGCCTTTCAAGGTAATTTACTGTACCAGGGTTGGGGTCAAGTCCATTTGCATTCCAGGCAATTCCAAAGGTACACTGAAATTCCAATTATCTTCAATGCTTTTCAATTGGGAAAATGTCTAATTGGAATTTGGTTTACATTCTGAATTGAAATGGAATTGACCCCAACCCTGTACTGTGCCCATACTAACTTCTGAAATTCACATGGTCTGAAAGTTGTTTCCTCACTTCTGCTTTGATTCTGCACCAATGTGCCCAATCCCAAATTGACCTTTAGACCCACTAGCCACAACAACTGAGTCTCTTGAGCAGTGATGATGTGGTAGAAAGAATGGGTGGGTAAACACTGATTTCTGTTCGTGGTGAATAAAGTAACGCTCCCTATACTTTCAATGTGGTTTTCCACAATAGGTGGGTCAACATTCATGCAAAATAGAAAAGGTGCGTGAACGGTGTTTATGTGAGTTCACCTTCAATTACACCACTGCTCTTGAGTAGATCAGAAAGTATCACAGATATAAGAAATATGGCAATAGTACTACTTTGTTAACTGACAGGCTACAGGTTGGTGGATTCTGCTATTTTGCTTCCACTCATTCAATCGCCACAAGTTCCCGAGGGGTGAAGTGTCAATTTGGAATTTCCTATATACCTGTTGTGTGTGTGTGTGTGACTCTGTTCTCCCCTCCGTCCAGACCCAGGTGGGTTGTTTTGCTCCCCAGTTCTCAGGCTACCAGCAGCAGGACTCTCACGAGCTGCTGGCCTTCCTGTTGGACGGTCTACAGGAGGACCTGAACCATATCAGGAAGAAACCCTACATCCTGCTCAAAGATGCCGAGGGCAGGCCTGACAAGGTCTGTTACTGCTAACTTACTGTCACTCTTTATTTCATTAGTTTAATTTGTTTTACTATTTGTCAGGGACCATGCATAACAAATACTACATAGCTACAGTACAGTACACAGCAATTTGTCTCTGTAGTCGCAGGTAGTCTTTGCGCTCTTTCTGGCATTCAACACTCATTCGGTTAATGTTGTGCGTTGATTTCTTTCAAATCAAATCCATTTTAAATGTTATTTGTCACATGCGCCGAATACAACAGGTGTTGACCTTACAGTGAAATGCTTACTTACAAGCCCTTAACTAACAATGCATATTTTTTTTAAGTTAAAAAAAATAGCAAGAGATAAGCGAAACCAATAATTAAGGAGCAGCAGTAAATAACAATTGTGGTTCGGAGTCAATCTGTCAATGTGCGGGGGCACCGGTATTGAGGTAATATGTACATGTAGGTAGGCTTATTAAAGTGTCTATGCACAGATAATAACAGAGAGTAGCGGTGGGGGGGGGGGGGGGGGGGGGGGGGGTTGCAAATAGTCTGGGTGGCCATTTGATTAGCTGTTCAGGAGTCTTATGGCTTGGGGATAGAAGCTGTTTAGAAGCCTATTGGACCTAGACTTGGCGCTCCGGTACCGCTTGCCGTGCGGTAGCACAGAGAACAGACTATGACTAGGGTGGCAGGAGTCTTTGACAATTTTTGGGGCCTTCCTCTGACACTGCCTGGTATAGCGGTCCTGGATGGCAGGAAGGTTATCCCCGGTGTTGTTTTCAGTCTCCTGAGGGGGAATAGGTTTTGTTGTGCCCTGTTCACGACTGTCATGGTGTGCTTGGACCATGTTAGTTTGTTTGTGATGTGGACGCAAAGGAACTTGAAGCTCTCAACCTGCTCCGCTACAGCCCCGTCGATGAGCATGGGGGCATGCTCGGTCCTCTATTTCCTGTAGTCCACAATCATCTCCTTTGTCTTGATCACGTTGAGGGAGAGGTTGTTATCCTTGCACCACACGGCCAGGTCTCTGACCTCCTCCCTATAGGCTGTCTCGTCGTTGTCGGTGATCAGGCCTACCACTATTGTGTCGTCAGCAAACTTAATGATGGTGTTTGAGTCGTGCCTGGCCATGCAGTCTTGGGTGAACAGGGTGTACAGGAGGGGACTGAGCACGCACCCCTGAGGGGCTCCAGTAATGAGGATCAACGTGGCAGATGTGTTGCTACCTACCCTCACCACCTGGGCACGGCCCTTCAGGAAGTCCAGGATGCAGTTGCAGAGGGAGGTGTTTAGTCCCAGGATCCTTAGCTTGGTGATGAGCTTTGAGGGTACTATGGTGTTGAACGCTGAGCTGTAGTCAATGAACAGCATTCTTACATAGGTGTTCCTTTTGTCCAGGTGGGAAAGGTTAGTGTGGAGTGCAATAGATTGCATCATCTGTGGATCTCTTTGGGCGGTATGCAAATTAGAGTGGGTCTAGGGTTTCTGTGATAATGGTGTTGATGTGAGCCATTATCAGCGTTTCAAAGCACTTCATGGCTACGGACGTGCGTGCTACGGGTCTGTAGTAATTTAGGCAGGTTTCCTTCGTGTTCTTGGCTACAGGGACTATGGGGGTCTGCTTGATGCATGTTGGTATTACAGACTCAATCAGGGACATGATGAAAATGTCAGTGAAGACACCTGCCAGTTGGTCAGCACATGGCCGGAGCAATCGTCCTGGTAATCCGTCTGGCCCCGCAGCCTTGTGTATGTTGACCTGTTTAAAGGTCTTACTCACGTCGGCTACGGAGAGCGTGATGACACAGTCGTCCGGAACAGCTGATGCTCTCATGCATGCCTCAGTGTTGCTTGCCTCAAAGTGAGCACGTCTGGTAGGCTCGTGTCACTGGGCAGCTCGTGGCCATGCTTCCATTTGTAGTCTGTAATAGTTTCCAAGCCCTGCCACATCCGACGAGCGTCAGAGCCGGTGTAGTATGATTCAATCTTAGCCCTGTATTGACGCTTTGCCTGTTTGATGGTTCGTCGCAGGGCATAGCGGGATTTCTTGTAAGCTTCCGGGTTAGAGTCCCGCACCTTGAAAGCGGCAGCTCTACCCTTTAGCTCAGTGCGAATGTTGCCTGTAATCCATGGCTTCTGGTTGGGGTATGTACGTACAGTCACTGTGGGGACGACGTTCTCAATGCACTTATTGATAAAGCCAGTGACTGATGTGATGTATTCCTCAATGTCATCGGAAGAATCTCGGAACATGTTCCAGTCTGTGATAGCAAAGCGGTCCTGTAGTTTAGCATCTGCTTCATATAACCATTTTTTTATAGAGCGAGTCACTGGTGCTTCCTGCTTTTAACTTTTGCTTGTAAGCAGGAATCAGGAGGATAGAGTTGTGGTTGGATTTACCAAATGGAGGGCGAGGGAGAGCTTTGTGCGTGTCTCTGTGTGTGGAAAACAGGTGATCTAGAATTTTTTTCCCCTCTAGTTGCACAATTAACCTCTAGCGTCGAGCAATCCCGTATCCGGGAGAGTAATCATAGCCTCAAGCTCATTACCATAACGCAACGTTTCCTATTCATGAAAATCGCAAATGAAATGAAATAAATATATTCAAACACAAGCTTAGCCTTTTGTTAACAACACTGTCATTTCAGATTTTCAAAATATGCTTTTCAACCAAAGCTACACAAGACACGATTCTGTGAAGCATAGGATATTACGTTGGTAGGATATTCGTGATCGTACCTCGTCTAGTTTATTGTCCAATGATTGCACGTTTGCGAGTAATATTGACGGTAAATGGCAGCTTTCCTAGTTGCCTTCTGCGGGTCCGGACAATGCATCCGGCTCTTTGTCCTCTGTGTCGCTTCCTTTTGCAAATAATTGAAATGTCTACCCTGTGGGGTGTTTGGAGAATATCGTGTGAGTCCTGCTTGTTGTTGTTGAAGAAATCTTTGTCTAATCTGAGGTGAGTGATCGCAGTCCTGATATCCAGAAGCTCTTTTCTTCCGTAAGATACGGTTGCAGAAACATGTACAAAATAATTTACAAATATTGCGAAAACAAACACATAATAGCACAATTGGTCAGGAGACGGCAGTCTCCTCCGGCGCCTTTTTCATGTTTCAATTATCAGTTATTTGTGCAATTGCTTGTGTTTGTTGAGTGTCCTTCCCTATAAGCGTGCTGAAAGTCTTGTCAATTTGTTTACTGTGAAATAGCAATGTATCTGGTCAAACACAATTTTTTCCAGAAGTTTACTAAGGATTGGTAACAGGTTGATTGGTTGGCTATTTGAGCCAGTAAAGGTGTCTTTACTATTTTTGGATTGTGGAATGACTTTAGCTTCCCTCCAGGCCTGAGGGCACACACTTTCTAGTAGGTTTAAATTGAAGATGTGGCAATATCTTCTGCTATTATCCTCAGTAATTTTCCATCCAGATTGTCAGACCCGGTGGCTTGTCATAATTTTTTCACCTCTTCCACACTGACTTTACGAAATTCAAAAGTAAAATTGTTGTCTTTCATAATTTGGTCCGATATATACTTGGTTGTGTAGTGTCAGTGTTTGTTGCTGGCATGTCATCGCTAAGTTTGCTTATCTTGCCAATGAAAAAGTCATTAAAGTAGTTTGCGATATCAGTGGGCTTTGATGAATGAGCCATCTGATTCAATGAATGAAGGAGCCGAGTTGGCTTTTTTTTTCCCCAAAATGTAATTTAAGGTGCCCCAAAGCTTTTAACTATCATTGTTTATATTATTTATCTTTGTTTCATAGTGTAGTTTCTTTTTATTTAGTTTAGTCACATGAGTTCTTAATTTGCAGTATGTTTGCAAATCAGTTGGACTGCCAGACTTTAATTGCCATACCTTTTGCCTCATCCCTCTCAACTGTACCATTTTTAAATTCCTCATCCAGCCAAGGGGATTTAACCGTTTTTAGTCATTTTCTTAATGGGTGTGTGCTTATTAGTAACCGGAATAAGTAGTTTCATAAATGTGTCAAGTGCAGCGTCTGGTTGCTCCTTATTACACACCACAGACCAGCAAATATTCTTTACATCATCAACATATGAATCACCACAACATTTTGTGTATAAGAGGTCAAACAATATGTTAGGCCCAGCCTTTGGAACTTTGGTTTTCCTAGATATGGCTATTATATTGTCATCACTACATCCTATAAAGTCTGTCTCGGCTATGTTTCTGATTTCATTGCTTTGCTTCCCTTCTGTAAGACTGTAGGCATGTTTCTAGAGTATTAACAATAAATAGGAACAGTGTACCACTCCATAGTGTTCCCTAGGTTTATGTCAAAATGGTTTCTCAGCCGTATCCCTCCCCTCTGTGTGACCACTGTAGGTGTTTCCCTTCACCCTGTATCTAAATAGTGTGTCTTTCCCTTCCCTTCTGTGTAACTTTAGGTAGTAGAAGAGAAAAAACAGTAGTGGGAATAAACAGTGTCATAGCAACACTGGAGTGTCTGAAGGAGGTACAGTACTATCTCACCCTGTGTCTCACAGGAGGCATGGGAGAACCACATTAAGAGGAACGACTCCATTGTGGACATCTTCCACGGCCTCTTCAAGTCCACCCTGATGTGCCCCGTCTGCGCCAAGGTCTCCGTCACCTTTGATCCCTTCTGCTACCTGACCCTGCTGCTGCCCATGAAAAAGGAGCGCAACACTGGTAGTCTACCTGGTCAGGCTGGACCCCCTGGCCAAACCCACACAGGTAACTACAGTATTTGGGTTGTAATCAAAAGCTTTTGCCACTGAAAACGTGTGTGTCTTATTGGATAGCACCTCCCTGTTTTGGCCTGTTTGCACCTCGTGAATATGACCAAAGTCAGTCTGGACACCCTGGCCAAACCCACACACACAATACCCCATAATGACAAAGTGAAACATTTTTGGGAAATTTCTGCAAATGTATTACAAATAAAAAAACATACCTTATGTACATAAGTATTCAGACAGACCGTTTGCTATGAGACTCGAAATTGAACTCGGCTGCATCCTGATTCCATTGATCTTCCTTGATGTTTCTACAACTTGGAGTCCAAATGTGGTAAATTCATTTGAATGGACATGATCTGGAAAGGCACACACCTGTCTATATAAGGTCTCACAGTTGACAGTGCATGTCAGAGCAAAAACCAAGGCATGAGGTCGAAGGAATTGTCCGTAGAGCTCCGAGACAGGATTGTGGGGCACAGATCTGGGGAAGGGTACCAAAACATTTCTGCAGCATTGAAGGTACCCAAGAACAGTGTCCTCCATCATTCTTAAATGGAAGAAGTTTGGAACCACCAAGACTCCTCCTAGAGCTGGCCACACTGAGCAATCAGGGGAGAAGGGCCTTGGTCAAGGAGGTGACCAAGAACCCAATGGTCAATGACATAGCTCCAGAGTTCCTCTGTGGAGATGGGAGAACCTTCCAGAAGGACAACCATCTCTGCAGCACTCCACCAATCAGGCCTTTATGGTAGAGTGGCCAGACAGAAGCAAATCTTCAGTAAAAGGTACATGACAGCTGCTTGGAGTTTGCAAAAAGGCACCTAAAGGACTCTCAGATTCTCTGGTCTAATGAAACAAAGATTGAACAACTTTGGCCTGAATGCCAAGGGTTACGTCTGGAGGAAACCTGGCACCATCCCTACGGTGAAGCATGGTGGTGGCAGCATCGTGCTGTGGGGATGTTTTTCAGATGCAGGGAGTGGACTGGAAAACTAGTCAGGATAGAGGGAAAGATGAACGGAGCAAAGTACAGAGATCTTTGATGAAAACCTGCTCCAGAGCGCTCAGGACCTCAGACTGAGGTGAAGGTTCACCTTCCAACAGGACAATGACCCTTAGCACACAGGCAAGACAACACAGGAGTGGCTTTGGGACAAGTCTCTGAATGTCCTTGAATGGCCCAGCCAGTGCCCGGACTTTAACTTGATCGAACATCTCTGGGGAGACCTGAGAATAGATGTGCAGTGACTCTCCCCATCCAATCTGACAGAGCTTTAGAGGATCTGCAGAGAAGAATTTGAGAAACTATAACAGGTGTGCCAAGCTAGTAGCATCATACCCAATAACATTCAAGGCTGTAATCGCTGCCAAAGGTGCTTCAACAAAGTACTGAGGGGGGGTAGCCTAGTGGTTAGAGTGTTGGACTAGTAACCGGAAGGTTGCAAGTTCAAACCCCCGAGCTGACAAGGTACAAATCTGTCGTTCTGCCCCTGAACAGGCAGTTAACCCACTGTTCCTAGGCCGTCATTGAAAATAAGAATTTGTTCTTAACTGACTTGCCTAGTTAAATAAAGGTAAAATAAAAAAATAAAAATAAAGGGTCTGAATACTTATGTGAATGTAATATTTCTGTTTTTGCTTTGTCGTTATGGGGTTTTGTGTGTATATTGAGGGGGGGAAAGCAATTTGATCAGTTTTAGAATAAGGTTGTAATGTAACAATGTGGAAAATAATAATTTCTGAATGCACTGTATGTGTACTTAAGATGGGGGGGGGGGTTCTTTCCAAATTCAGATGATTGTAACCGATATATCCGTTCCATCGGATATTTGCCACCAATGAGAACCTCAGCAGCATCATGGAGAGGGACGACATCTATGTGTTAGTGTCAGACTATTCTGATGAAGGCAGTTGGGTGAAGCGCTGTCTACTCCCCCTCCAGTGGTAGATCTGTGAAACCTGGGTTGTATTCATTAGGAACCAAACAGAAGGGCATGGACTGAATTCGGGAGGGACTACCTGAACATGTCCAATTTGAAACACTCGGTTTTTCCCTTGCAAAACGTTTTGCTGCAGTATGCCCGAATGAATACAACTCTTAACTTACCAAAGATGCAGACATCTGCAACACATTCACCCTACCCTATAGTTCTGTAGCTTTGAGGTGGCACGTCTTCTTGGGTATGACGTTACAAGCTTGGCACACCTGTATTTGGGGCGTTTCTCCCATTCTTCTTTGCAGATCCTCTCAAGCGCTGTCAGTTTGGATGGTGAGAGTTGCTGCACAGATATTTTCAGGTCTCCAGAGATGTTTGATCGGGTTCAAGTCCGGGCTCCGGCTGGGCTGCTCAAGGACATTCAGAGACTTGTCCCGAAGCCACCCCTGTGTTGTCTTGGCTGTGTGCTTAGGGTCATTGTCCTGTTGGAAGATGAACCGTCGTCCCAGTCTGAGGTCCTGAGCATTCTGGAGAATGTTTTCATCTTGGATCTCTCTGTACTTTGCTCGTTCATCTTTCCCTCAATCCCGATTAGTCTCCCAGTCCCTGCTGCTGAAAAACATCCCATCACCATGATGCTGCTACCACCATGCTTCACCGTAGGGATGGTGCCAGGTTTCCTCCAGACGTGACGCTTGGCATTCCAGCCAAAGAGTTCAATCTTGGTTAAATCAGACCAAAGAATCTTGCTTCTCATGGTCTGAGAGTCCTTTAGGTGTCTTTTGGCAAACTCCAATCGTCAGTCATGTGCCTTTTACTGAGGAGTGGCTTCTGTCTGGCCACTCTACCATAAAGGCCTGATTGGTGGCCAAGATTGGCCCAGCCAGAGCCCGGACTTGAACCTGATACATACCCTACATTATTCATCTCATATGTATACGTATATACTGCACTCTATATCATCTACTGCATCTTTATGTAATACATGTATCACTAGCCACTTTAACTATGCCACTTTGTTTACATACTCATCTCATATGTATATACTGTACTCAATACCATCTACTGTATTTTGCCTATGCCGCTCTGTACCATCACTCATTCATATATCTTTATGTACATATTCTTTATCCCCTTACACTTGTGTCTAAGGTAGTAGTTTTGGAATTGTTAGCTAGATTACTTGTTGGTTATTACTGCATTGTCGGAACTAGAAGCACAAGCATTTCGCTACACTCGCATTAACATCTGCTAACCATGTGTATGTGACAAATAAAATTTGATTTGATTTTGATCGAACATCTCTGGAGAGACCTGAAAATAGCTGTACAGCAACGTTCCCTATCCAACCTGACAGAGCTTGAGAGGATATGCAAAGAAGAATCTCCCAAAATACAGATGTGCCGAGCTTGTAGCATCATGCAACAAGAACATGCAAGGCTGTAATCGCTGCCAAAGGTGCTTCAACAAAGTACTGAGTAGTGTCTGAATACTAATGTAAATGTGATATTTCAGTTTTTGCTTTGTCATTATGGGGTATTGTGTGTAGATTGAGGGGGGGTGGTCCATTTTAGAATTAAGGCTGTAATGTTACAAAATGTGGAAAACTCAAGGAGTCTGAATACTTTCCAAATGCTCTGTACATACATTAGGGCGCTACAGCAAGCTTTACAACATGCTGCCTCTGGTGGGTAGGTAACCATCTCAGAAACTGCCGCTAACTAACCTTGTACTCTGTGCTCTTGTTAAGTACTTAGCCTAATTGTGACAGATGTTGCTAAAAAAAAAAAGGCTCTAAAAATACATTTGATTGCTCTTTTCATTGTTTCAATGGAACCTTTTTTGGTTTCTAGTGTAAACAAGACTTTGACACAATGTCCTGATCTTTATATAATTTATAATTTAGCCCAAACAACTACCTCTTTCCCTACTGTATTTATTTTATTTATTTATTTTGCTCCTTTGCACCCCGTTATTTTTATTTCTACTTTGCACATTCTTCCACTGCAAATCTAGCATTCCAGTGTTTTACTTGCTATATTGTATTTACTTTGCCACCATGGCCTTTTTTTGCTTTTTACCTCCCTTATCTCACCTCATTTGCTCACATCGTATATAGACTTGTTTATACTGTATTATTGACTGTATGTTTGTTTTACTCCATGTTGTATGTGTCGAACTGCTTTGCTTTATCTTGGCCAGGTCGCAATTGTAAATGAGAACTTGTTCTCAACTTGCCTACCTGGTTAAATAAAGGTGAAATAAAATAAAATGTGTTTTCTCATTAAACGGGAACACTAAAGAACTGAGTAATAACAGCACTGAGGGTGGATGTTTCTTTCTTCGAGGGGAGCATATCAGTTATGTTGAGCAGTTAGATGTTGTTGGAGTATGTCTATGTATTGAATGGTAACTGATTATATTAATATTGTGTGTTTTATGTTGTATGGTGCATTCTGTTGTTGAGGAGGACGACACTGAGGAGACAACCCCCTCTTTTCTTAACAACACACTGTCAATGGCAATGCTACTAATGGGATCCTGGAGGTGGGCTCGCCCGGTAGGTAACACACACGCTCCAGAACACGCACTCAAACGGACACACTTACACATGCGCTCACCTAAGACTGAGGAATGTTTCATATGATTGTGTATTGTGTTTCCCTTTGATGTGTTTTGTAATTGATATGTATAGTGTAATTGTTTTATTGATATTACGCAGGGCTCATCTGCGAAAGAGACTGTGGTCTCAGCATTAAATAAAAAATGTAATCCCTGTCGATAAAGCTATTCCATAAACTGATCGGCTGATCCATTCCAGGCGAGATGGAGACTGACGAGCAGGATGGAGACGACGAATCCAGTCAGGACCAGGAGCTGCCCTCTGAGAACGACAACAGCCAATCGGAGGACTCTGTGGGTGGCGGGGACAATGAGCTGGAGAACGGGGTTGGTCAAGGGGGAGATAATTCGGGGACCAAAGGTCACCAGAACCAGATGTCTACGACGATGGAGGACAATAAGAGATTGTTTACATTCCAGTTTAACAACATGGGGAAGGCGGACTTCAGCTTAATCAAGGAGGAACCGCGGCAGATCCGGTTCAACGAGGGACACCTCAGACTCAGTGGTAAGATGGGCTTTTTGCATACTGTATGCAGATGAAGTCACAACCCTCCAATAAAGATAAAAACATGGTAACGTTCTAATAGCATTATATTTATTGTAAGCACTAACCAGTGCCTCTAGTTGTTAATGCACAATCCACCTTTCTCTTTCTGTTATATTCTCACCTTTACAATGAGTCTTAAAGGGTATATTGCTCTCTCCCTGTAACAGACCGGTCCTATCTCTCTTTGGACTGGGAACCAGAGGTTAAGAAGAAACACTTTCATGAGGGTATCACAGATGTAAGGCTTTCTACTCTCCTGTAAACACTAGAAGCCGTTTTACCTACACTACCCTCCTTATTTATTTGGACAGTGAATATAAAATGTGATTATTATTTTATTTTATTTGAGATGATAAAATGTTTCATATAAGGGGTGATGTATAAGGGGTGACACAATGTCACCTTTTTATTTGAGGATATAGTCATACATATGTTTTACTATTTAGAAATTAAGTCACTATGTATCTAGTCCCCCCATTGGAATACTTTTTTGTATTTGGACAAATTAAAGTGTATTAAAGTTGTCAACAGTTTTTAGTATTTGGTCCCATATTACTAAACGACATCAAGCTTGTGACTCTACAAACTTGTTGGATGCATTTGCAGTTTGTTTTGGATACTTTTTTTCCCCAATAGAAACTGAATGGTGAAAAATGTATTGTCATTTTGGAGTCACTTTTATTGTAAATAAGAATAAATGTTTCTGAACACTTCTGCATTTAAAATTAGAGGAACAAAAATCACCCCCCCCCCCCCCCCCCCCCCCCCCCCCAAAAAAAAAAATGCTAACCATCCCGTTATTGGTAATGGTGACTTTTGGGGGGGTGATTTTTGTTCCTCTAACTTTCTCACTCATCATTATGACAGGTGACATTCTGTACTGTCGCCTCATATGAAACATTTGATCTCAAATCCAAAATGCTGGTTTATAGAGACGAGTTTACATATTTTTGTGTCACTGTCTAAATAATTACAGATGGGTGTATAGTATCTCAATTCATGTCTGACTCCTCTGCATGGAAGTCTGTGTCTGTCCTAGAATAGTGTTTCCCAAACCTGGTGTGCTAGTTTATAGATCAAATAGTTGGAATGGCTGGAGGTATTTGAGAAGAGGCTTGGGAAACACTGTTGTAGAATGAATGTCTCTCTCTAAGCCTTGGATGGTAATAATTTAACTAAATAAGTAATAACCAAAATCTTGCTCTGCCTGTGAACAGGACTTTGAGATGCATGAGAGCATGGAGTATAAGCCTCAGAAGAAAGCCTTCTTCAAGCTGAAAGACTGCATCGAGCTGTTCACCACCAGAAGAGAAGCTCGGAGCTGAGGACCCATGGTGAGACTTAACTTCATATTGTCAAGGCTAATAAAGGAAATAATGAACATTTAAAAGAATAGTTCACTCAAAATAAAAATACATGTTTTAACATGATATTAATCTCCATTAACCCAGAACTAAAATATTCTGTAATTTGGTCAGATGTGTAATTGATCATGTCTGTCTCGGGTAGTACATGCTATTTAAAAGAAAATGTTTTATTGTCAAATCAAATATAATAATTCATCTATCCCAGGTACTGTCCAAAATGCAAGGAGCACCAGCAGGCCACTAAGAAGCTGGACCTGTGGTCTCTGCCACCTGTCCTGGTGGTCCATCTGAAACGCTTCTCCTACAGCAGATACATGAGGGACAAGCTGGATTCACTAGTTGATTTCCTACTCGGGTACGGTTTTGACCAGACGGCCATACCTTTCTGTCAAAACAAGCTATAATGTCAATGAACAAGTATAATTGTGAAAGTAAAAACACTCAGCTGTTCCCTGTGATTTAAAGGGTTACTTCTGGATTTTGTTCTACCTCCCCAGAGTAAGATTAACTCGTGGATACCAAATCAAATCAAATGTTATTTGTCACATACACATGGTTAGCAGATGTTAATGCGAGTGTAGCGAAATGCTTGTGCTTCTAGTTCCGACAATGCAGTAATAACAAGTAATCTAACTAACAATTCCAAAACTACTGTCTTGTACACAGTGTAAGGGGATAAAGAATATGTACATAAGGATATATGAATGAGTGATGGTACAGAGCAGCATAGGCAAGATACAGTAGATGGTACCATTTGTATGTCTCTGCGAGCAATTTGAAGGAAGTTGCTAACATGCATGCCCATACACTTTGTCATTGTGCTGACACAAGTTAGCATTGGCTCGTGAAACTACCCCTAACATCCTTCATACAGGACACAGACATAATATTTTTATCCACAAGTTCATCTAACTCTTGGGAAGTAGTTAAAGGGCCTCATTGCCAAAATCCAGAAGTATCCCTTTAAGTTGTAAATCACCTATACAAATGTTATATATCTCTTGAAGAGAAAACAAGGAGTGCTCCCCCCATGAATGATTATTTGTGTGATTCTTTCTCCAGTGACATGGAAATGTCAGAGTTCCTGATCGACCCTAATGCTGGTCCCTGTCGCTACGATCTCATTGCGGTCTCCAACCACTATGGAGGCATGGGAGGAGGACACTAAGTCTAATTTTAAGTATTTTTATTTGACAATTTAGTCATCAACACTAGAAGTGCAGAAAACTTTATTTTAATGTAATGTGTATTCAAAATTATAAATTCAGACATTGCTAGCCACAGTCTTATCCGAGTTGATTCAAACAAGGAAGGTGAACCAACAGTCTTAATTCCATGCTTGCTTTTAGCAGACAAATGCTCATCTTCTCGTCTTTGGGACACCTTAGATGCTGCTTATGCGAAGAACAAGGATGATGACAAGTGGTAACAACTTTGACAACAGCAGTGTCTCTCCAGCCAACAAAGATCAGATAGTGGTGAGTTCCATGGTCCTCTAACATCTTGTCAGATACACAGCACTGCCCAGTGTGAATTGAATGTGCACTTCATGTGTGTGTCTGTTCAGTCCAAAGCAGCGTACGTGCTGTTCTACCAGCACCAGGACACAGTGAATGGAACAGGCTACTTCGATCTGGACCGAGAGGAGAAGAACAGAGAAGGGGAGGAGGAGAGGAAGAACGTCGCTTCAGTCCAGAGCAACGAAGATGTAAACGACAATGTCACCATGAAAACTAACTGAACTGGAGAAACAGAGACAGAGCGAGAGACAACAATATCCATCCTAAGCCATATCGACAGACACAGAGCAGTGGGCCAGGCCTGAGGCTGTGCACTGACCTCTGACCCCATCCAGCCCTATGAAGAGTAGGCTACAGGGGAAAATAAACAGAGGTTTGTCAGTGCTGGAACACCCAAGCAACATTACTAAAGAAATCAGGGCCTATAGATGTCTGTGGCCTGACCGGTCTTATTCGTGTCGCAGTGAGTCTTCTCCATGTCCATTCTACATGAATCATCCACTCTGGAGGAAAAATAAGTCAAGCTCTGTTTTGATTCTGAACAATGACATAATCCTGAAATCTAATGGATCCATTAGAAGTGTTAGGAAGGCCTGCATTATGAAGTTCAGTTCGTCATAGAATCAAGCACAGAATGTCACAGTGCAGTGGTGTGGGTGCTTTGGCACTTCGAACCGATACACCTGCTTTAATTTTGTTAAGTTTTTATATTTTTGAGAGCGCAATGCATTACCATACCATTTTACCAGTCTTTTTAAGCTAGGCCTTGTAAATATATATTTTTTAATGAACACTGAATTATTATTTTTATTACGTTTTAATGATGCGCTGAAGCCTTTTTGGGAATTCGTCCTAATACTTTTATTTTGTTGCACAATCACCTCTACCCTCATTTTTTAAAATAATGAGTCATATTAGTGGCACGTACTGCAATTGCTTTACAAATTACTCTGAGCCAGGGTCTTCTCAGTTAAAATGCTTTGAATGCTGCCTTTTTAAACACTGGTCAACAGAACACACATCCACACATAGTGACTGCTCTGTGTAGAGTAGGAGTGCTGATCTATGATCATTTTTGCCTTTAGGTTCATACTGAATAAGGTTGTATGGACAGGGAAGGTACCTGATCCTAGATCAGTCCTCCTACTCTGCTTTGTGTATGTGAGGAGGAAGAGCAAAATACATTTCATAATGTAAAACAGCCAAACCGGTCATGTGGTGAACTTGCATTTTAGACACAACTAATGTACACAATATGAGCCTTATGATTTAAGTTTTTTATTCTGCTGGTCCTTACAGTAAGTATCCTCCTAGCAGCATGAAGTCAAGTTCCAGAAACAACCCCTAGACACTTTTGTAGATCTGAAATGATCAGATAGGTATGCAAAATGGGGCGAAAAATTCACCTATCACATGACAAGGTGGAGCTACTACCATATTGCTCACACCCAATTCTTTCAGATCTGCATAATTAGGAGACTGATTAGGAGACGTGTTTGCATATTAGGTAGGGGCTTTTCTGGGACGGACCCACCACTCTTAGGCTGTATGTTGCATTACTATCTTTACATGGCTTCTTGAGCGTCTCCTCGCTACCGGCTCCCTCTAGAGGCTTTTTGAGATTATGAATATTGGAATATTGGTGATACATTAGATTTCTGTTTCTTGGTTGGATCACCTCAGCCTTAACTCTTAATCTCAGATTGTAGTCTTTAGCACATTATTACGTCACGCTGTTTGTGCATGGCCCCGAAACACACACACACACACACACACACACACTTAAACAGGACACAGATACGAGCTGAAACTCATTCATACACTCACAGGAACACTTACGTTCACACCCTCAACCCTACCTTTGCTGTTCCCAACAGAAACATAAATGAATAGCAACCGCTGCTCCCGGAATTCAACCTTGTTTTTTTTGTCAAATGCGAGAGCCCGAATGTATGCTGAATGACTGACTTGAACTGATCCACTTGTAAGGCCAGGTTGTTTTTTTGCCTCATCTTTTCTTGCTTTGGTTAAATGTGAGGGGGAAAATAGTAGTGTTCATTACCTTTGATAGAAATACCTGGGTACTGCTTGCTGTATGTGTCCACTCTTCCAAGGGAAAATAATGCTTCATTGTGGTTTGAGCATGGAGTAGGGTCTTTCGCTGTAGAGGGCGGGAGGGATGGGTGAAGGGTAGTATTACTGATCAGCCTGAGTGGGTGAGATATGGTGATTACATATAGGATATATAATACTGTACATAAGAGTTCACTCTGAGTGCACATTTGATAATATTTATTTATATGTAAGCATTAATAAAACAAATATATATATATATATATTTATTTAACCTGTCTACGATATTGGTTCCCAATTGGGAATCAACCCTCCCACGTTCAGCTGAAACGGTGGCGCATGGAACGCAAAAATATTCTTAAAAATATTTAACCTCCACACATTAACAAGTCCAATAGCTCAAATGAAAGATAAACACCTTGTTCATCTAGCCAGCAAGTCAGATTTCTAAAATGTTTTACTGTGAAAACATAGCACATATATATATGTAAAACCACCACCAGACACAGCTCATTTGAATAGCCAAAACATGCAATCAACAAACGCAGGATTAAAAAATAAATCGTTCACTAACCTTTTGAAAATCTTAATCAGATGACAGTAATAGGACATGTTACACAGTACATTTTTTTTTTTTTCAATAATATGCCATTTATATCCATAAATGTCCATTTACAGTGAGTTCACGTTCAGAAATTACTCAAAAATGTCCGCAGGAAATCTAGGTAGCGCGGCAAGATAACGTAAATAGACATCATAAACTTTGACTAAATATACATGTTCTACATATAGTTAGAAAGATACACTGCTTCTTTATGCAACCGCTTTGTTAGATTTATTTTTAACGTTACAGAAATCGCACACTATTCAATATGCTGAGACGGCGCTCAGATACAAGCTACATTTCTACGTAATGTTGGAGTCAACAGAAACACAGATTTAAGCATAAATATTCCCTTACCTTCGATGGTCTTCGTTCAGAATGTTCTGGAAGGGTTCATACTTACCCAATACATCGTTTGGTTTCAAGTCTTGCGTCTTTGTATTAGTTACTGCTAATAACATCAGCTGAAATGCACCCAAAATGTCCTCTGGTCCGGAAAAGTTGCGCATCAAAACATCAAAATTACATATTATATGTCGACAAAACAGGTCAAACTAAGTGCAGAAGCAAGCTTTATGATGTTTTAGACACACAAAACAAACTTCAATTCAATCGGCCATCGTCTGCCCTTCTCTTGAGTGCTGGAACAAAGGAATGGCTGGGACCAATTCGCGCCACAACGCACAACCTATTTTCTCGTGGCACGCACTAATTTCACTCCCATAGGGTCAATTCTTGCGGGATTTGAACGATTCAAAGCTCTACTGAAAGAGGACATCTAGCGGAAGAGATAGAAAGTCCCCCCAGAATCATAACTGGTTGGGAAGGGTGGGGGCGATGACGTCAAAGTTGCTCCAACTTTCATGACCACAAAAACTAGTTTGGAAGAATGCCTGCCCTGTGAGTTCTGCTATACTTACAGACATAATTCCAACGGTTTTAGAAGCTTTAGAGTGTTTTCTATCCAATAATAATTATTATATGCATATATTAGCAATTTTTGACAACATTTTTTTTCAGTTTACTAGGGGTACCCAATCTCTCCAAAGGGGGCATATGTCTGCCATATCCTTAACAGGTTTTAACTGTAATTAATTATTGGATTGTGATATTGCTTTGTTGTAAAATATTAATAAGCTATAGCGGTATTCATTATTCTCCCTGTATTAATTCCTACAGTCTGATTTGTCGTATCTTTCATTCGGGAACCCAGGTAGGTTGACGCGGTTGAAAACGGTACGTGGATGTTCAGTAGCCTATCAAATCAATCGTTGATAATGAAATATACCTCTTTGGATAAAAAAAGAGAACTACTGCTGTTAATACACAGTCAAACGCTGTGTAGTCTAGGTCTAAAATGACAACTTGGCCAAGACATGATGCAAAGTACAGCCAGGTCATTTTAGGGGAAGGGCAGTGAAGTCAGGAGACTGAGTTGGTCGGGGACTTGGGTGGGGTTTCAATTGCGCATGGGACGTGTGGAACGACACAGGTACTGTATATGGAACAGTTCATTCTCATGGTCATTCTGAACCATTTGGACAGGAGGCAGACACACGGATGACACAGCTGGTTTTGTTCCTTTCCACTGTGCTCCGGCTGAGGTAGTAGTTTGTGCTGTTGGTCGGGTTGCGACATGGCCCGCTGTGGAGATAACTGCGCAAACTACTGCCTTGCTGGCGCGGGTGATATGCACATCAAGAAACCTGGATTATTATTTTTCTGGAGAAAAAAACATGTTTGGATTAAACCAATCCAAGTTACTTTTTGGCATTCTGAGTAACTGGACTTGTGCCGTTGTAACTTCATTACCATTCAATTAGGCCTATGTGTGTAATTTGTAGGCATTTTCATGACAGAAGTGTTAGCCTATAGATAGGTACACTATATATACAAAATTATATACACCCCTGTAGCTGACTGGTGTATAAAATGTAGCACACAGCCATGCAATCTCCATAGACGAACATTGACAGTAGAATGGCCTTACTGAAAAGCTCAGTGACCTTCATTGTGGCACCGTCAAAGGATGCCACCTTTCCAACAAGTCAGTTCGTCAACATTCTGCCATGCTAGAGCTTCCCCGGTCAACTGTAAGTGCCGATATTGTTAAATGGAGATGTCAAGGAGCAAAAGCAGCTCAGCCCTGTAGTGATAGGTCACAAGCTCAGAACGGGACCGCAAAGTGCTGAAGCTCGTAAAAATTATGTCCTCGTTTGCAACACTTACTACCGAGTTCCAAACTGCCTCTGCCATGTCCGCACAAGAACTCTTCGTCGGGAGCTTCATGAAATGAGTTTCCATGGCCGAGCAGCCACACAAAAACCTAAGATCACCAAGCGCCATGCCAATCGTCGGATGGAGTGGTGTAAAGCTCACCGACATTCGACTCTGGACCATCTGGCAGTCCGACAGACATCTGAGTTTGGGCGATTCCAGGAGAATACTACCTGCCCCAATGCATAGTGCCAACTTTAAAGTTTTTGGGAGGAGGAATAATGGTTTGTGGCTGTTTTTCATGGTTCAGGCTAGACCCCTTAATTCCAGTGAAGGAAGATCTTAACGCTTCAGCATACAATAATATTCTAGATGATTCTGTAAGGAGATGGTTTGTCAAGATCGGTGTGTAAGAACCCCATCGAATACCTTTGGGATAAATTGGAACGCTGACTGCGAGCCAGGCCTAATCGCACCAAATTCAGTGCCCGACCTCACTAATGCTCTTGTGGCTAAATGGAAGCAAGTCCCTGCAGCAATGTTCCAACATCTGTGAAGGCTTTCCACTAAAAGAGTGGAGGCTGTTATAGCAGCAAAGGGGGGACCAACTCCATATTAATGCCCATGATTTTGGAATGAGATGTATGACAAGCAGGTGTCCACATACTTTTGGTCATTGGTGGTTGTCATCATCAGCAACTTGAGCACTTGTTTTTTTTGTTCTAAATAAAGTAAAAAAATATTAAAACTTGTCGTTAATTTAACATTTATAGTACTCTAGTGCATCATGTATAAAGACTAAAAGAGCCATTTTTATCTAAGCCTACTGGAGTTGTAGCCCTACTATAAGCACCCATTTGATCTGACTGCCAGAGTTGTTTTAATAATACAAGTTCTTCATGTTAGTCATGATTCTCTCATGCAGTGTGTCTTCAGGTCTTTGTCACGCCAATAGTAGGGGAATAATCACATCACGGATGTGGAGGGGAGTCACGCTGTGTGCCGTTAGGAAATGCCATTAGAGAGGAGATAGTGTTACCCTCCATTTAGGCAGCCTGTGTAGTATTTCTCATTCACTTAGGTGCTCTAATTATTCACGGAGAATGAGAATTAATGAAATAGCAATACTACTACTAGGCCTACTACACATCAATACTACACATCAAATCACTTTATTTTACAGATTACAGAGAGTCAATCCTGCCAGTGCATCGCCTGTTCTCATAGAATATACATAACATAGCAAATGTAAATTTGGGACACTCAAAATAGTATGATTTGTAACCAATGGCAAAAACGAAAGTAGGGTGGTTGGTCGGGGCGGATGGATGGGTGTAAAACATGAACATCTAGCAATCCAAAGGTTGTGCGTTCGAATCATCACGGACAACGTTAGCATTTGAGCTAATTAGCAAATACTTACTACTTTGGGCTACTTTACAACTACTACCCTTCCCCTTACCTAACTCTTAACCCCTAGCCTAGCTAACGTTATCTTCCCTGCTAACAGTCTTCGTAACATATTGCACGAATACCTCTATGGCCCTGAAAGAACTTCACTGGATATGTAACCTTGAAACCATATCCCGAGGCTGCATGTATTGTAGCTGGGGATTTTAACAAGCTAATTTGAGAACAAGGCTACCTAAATTCAACCAGCACATTGATTGTTGTACCCACTCGAGCAAAACACAACCACTGCTACTCTATCTTCTGCGATGCATACAAGGTCCTCCCCCGCCCTCCCTTCGGCAAATCTGACTAAGACTCCATCTTGTTGCTCCCCTACTATAGGCAGAAACTAAAACAGGAAGCACCTGTGCTTTGGTCAGATCGGCGTTGGATAGACCTATCGGATTCCACACTTCAAGATGAATTCGATCATGTGGACTGGGATATGTTCCGGGGAGCCTCCGACAATAACATTGACGTATACGCTGACTCTGAGAGTTTTTATTAGGAAGTGCTTTGGAGATGTTGTACCCACGGTGACTATTAAAATCTTCCCTAGCCAGAAACTGTGGATTGATGGCAGCATTCACGCAAAACTGAAAGCGCGAACCACCACATTTAATCATGGCTAGGTGACTGGAAACATGACCGAATACAAACAGTGTAGTGTTTCCCTCCAAGGCAATCCAACAACCGAAGGGTCAGTATAGAGACAGTTGCAATTCAATGGCTCAAATACAAGACGTATGTGGCAGGGTCTACAGACAATCACGGAAGACAAAAAGAAAACCAGACCCTTCGCGAACATCGACGTCTTGCTCCCAGACAAATTAAACAACTTCTTTGCTCGCTATGAGGACAATACAGCACCACCGACATGGCCTGCTATCAATGACTGGGCTCTCCTTTTCCGGGGCCAACATGAGTAAAATATTTAAACGTTTTAACCCTCGCAAGGCTGCCTGCCCAAACAGCATCCCTAGCCGCGTCCTCAGAGCATGCGCAGACCAGCTGGCGGGTGTGTTTAGGGACATATTCAATCAATCCCTATCCCAGTCTGCTGTCCCCACATGCTTCAAGAGGGCCACCATTGTTTCTGTTCCCAAGAAAGCTAAGGTAACTGATGTAAATGACTATCGCCCGTAGCACTCACTTCTGTCACCATGAAGTGCTTTGAGAGACTAGTCAAGGATCATATCACCTCCACCCTGTCACCCTAGACCCATTCCAATTTGCTTACCGCCCCAATAGGTCCACAGATGATGCAATCGCCATCACACTGCACACTGCCCTATCCCATTTGAGGAATACCTATGTAAGAATGCTGTTCATTGACTACAGCTCAGCATTCAACACCATAGTACCCTCCAAACTCATCATTAAACTTGAGACCCTGTGTCTCGACCCAGCCCTGCAACTGGGTCCTGGACTTTGACGGGCCGCCCCCAGATGGTGAAGGTAGTAAAAATCTCCACCCCGCTGATCCTCAACAATGGGGCCCCACATGGATGCGTTCTCAGCCCTCTCCTGTACTGCCTGTTCACCCATGAGTGCATGCACGCCTCCAACTCAATTATCAAATTTGCAGACGACAAAACAGTGGTAGGCTTGATTAGCAACAATGACGAGACATTCTACAGGGAGGAGGTGAGGGCCCTCGGAGTATGGTGTCAGGAAAATAACCTCACACTCAACAAAACAGAGGAGATGATCGTGGACTTCAGGAAACAGCAGAGGGAGCACTCCCCTATACACATCGATGGGACAGTAGTGGAGAAGGTGGAAAGTTTTAAGTTTCTCGGTGTACACATCACGGACAAACTGAAATGGTTCACCCACACAGACCGCGTGGTGAAGAAGGCGCATAGCGCCTCTACAACCTCTGATGAAATTTGGCTTGTCACCGAAAACAGAGGTAGCCTGACTGCCATTAGGTACCGAGATGAGATCCTCAGACCCCTTGTGAGACCATATGCCGGTGCGGTTGGCCCTGGGTTCCTCCTAATGCAAAACCTCATGTGGCTGGAGTGTGTCAGCAGTGTCTGCAAGTGGAAGGCATTGATGCTATGGACTGGCCCGCCCGTTCCCCAGACCTGAATCCAATTGAGCACATCTGGGACATCATGTCTCGCTCCATCCACCAACGCGGTGGATGGGTTGCACCACAGACTGTCCAGGAGTTGGCGGATGCTTTAGTCCAGGTCTGGGAGGAGATCCCTCAGGAGACGATCCACCACCTCATCAGGAGCATTCCCAGGCATTGTAGGGAGGTCATACAGGCACGTGGAGGCCACACACCTACTGAGCCTCATTTTTACTTGTTTTAAGGACATTACATCAAAGTTGGATCAGCCTGTAGTGTAGTTTTCCACTTTAATTTTGAGTGTGACTCCAAATCCAGACCTCAATGGGATGATACATTTGATTTCCATTGATAATTTTTGTGTGATTGTTGTCAGCACATTCAACTATGTGAAGAAAAGTATTTAATAAGAATATTTCATTCATTCAGATCTAGGATGTTATTTTAGTGTTCCCTTTATTTTTTTGAGCAGTGTACATTGTTACATACACCTCTAGGAAGAGGAACACAACTCAACTCCCTGTGGAGTGAAAGAGGTAGGGGATCGTAGGTGCAGGTAAGGATGACCGAGGCAGAGATTGGTACCATTTACAGGGAATTTATTCCTCCACATGGTAATTTGGGGAAAAAGGGCTTGACGGAACCAAAGCAAAGAAAGCCCCCTCTCCAACCCTACCTGCATACTCACTACTTACGTAACTTAGCACCACCTGGTGCGCTAACCAAAATACAGGGGGTGGTCAGCCCAGGTCTTACCTAGTGTGCTTAGACAGTAAATACTACGGGTTATGTATGCCCGCAGGCCTCTTGCCTAAGCACTCCCTAGGTGCCTTCCCCCTGGGAACAAATGAAACATAATAATACAAACATTAGTAAACAATTTCAAGAATCAAAACAGACCTTTGACAAAGATACCTCCACAAAATACTTCCCCCAAAAAAGTCTGAGAAACTAACTCAGGACATTAAAGACTCACTCAGCAACAACCAACATAGGACATACCAAATCTGCCTCCTGTCTGAGCAACAAACGCTGCCTTTTCGAGCTTCAGAAGGAGTTGGTAATTGAAGACAGCTGTTTCTGACGAGAGGGCGGGGTCAGCTCCAATCATCAATGGGGCCGACCAATCAGCTGCTTGGGGGAATTTCAGGAAGCCATCCTGAAACAATCAAACAAAACCACAACACAGAAACTGGGGCCTGTTGCACAAAAGTAGAATTAAGACATCCGGGATAAATGACTCAGCTGAGCTCAATGAAGCCAAAACATGTGCGTCCAGGCTTAATTGGTTGCACAAAGACCAAGCCAGGATGAGCAGACACGGATTCATTAAGCCAGGTGAAACCAATCCTGGATAGGTGCGCGCTCACGGCTCACTCAAATAGACCCCGCCACAGATCACAGATTAACTGATTTACCATGGCAACTAGAGCCGCGTACTTTTCCCCGTCGGAAGCACAAATCCTCATGGAGGCATACGAGGAGGTAAAAGATATAATTAAGAAGAAAGGCAACACCGCCACAGTGATAAAGCAAAGAGAAAAAGCGTGGCAAAGTATTGCAGACCGCCTGAATGCGTAAGTAGTGCACAATTACACACTCACCGCTCCGCTGAAACATCACAATTACAATTCAAATATTTAATTCACATCTCCAAAAATGCAGTTGTACTGTAATTATGAAACGGTTAATTTTTTTTATTGAAATGCACTGCAGATATGAGTGAAATTGTGTAAAGTAACTCCATCACACTGTATAAAGCTATGATACAATTTTTGATATTTTTACTGAAAACAAGACAAAAATACCAAGTAATTTTTTGCAGTGTGACTCCATTAAGTGTGTGTGTGTGTGTGTGTGTGTGTGTGTGTGTGTGTAGATTAAACATGAACGGGCCAAAACGGACATGGCAGCAGGTCAAAATCAAATACAAGAACATTCTGCAGAATGGTATGGTCCCTGACTAATATTTAACAAAGCACAAGCATATATTGTACCCAGAAGGTGCCTGCTCACACATTGTCTGTACTGTTTTAGCAGTGAAAAAGAATACCCACAGACAAGGCACGGGTGGTGGGTCACCAAAGGCTGACCTTACCCCAGCAGAGGACATGGCCTTGGAGCTAAATAAAGGCAGGCCCGTCTTAGAGGGGATCCCTGGGGGGAAAGAGACGAGCATAGGTTCCTCCCAAGATGCCACCCGCTTCATTCAAGGTATGTCCTTCCATCTCTACATGGGATACAACCACATTCATATTGAATCAATTTGGACTGTCTGACTTTGGTTTACCTATTGCCTTGCAGTGTCTGGCAGCACTGTGTTCCTGTTAGAGCCACCAGCACAAGCACCAGACGATGCTGATCCAGTGAGTACTCCATCAAAGGCATACTGTAGGCCTGGCATGTCTTGT
The DNA here is from genome assembly GCF_013265735.2 of Oncorhynchus mykiss. Classification (NCBI taxonomy): domain Eukaryota; kingdom Metazoa; phylum Chordata; class Actinopteri; order Salmoniformes; family Salmonidae; genus Oncorhynchus; species Oncorhynchus mykiss. Next base: position 34,596,863 of record NC_048585.1, on the reverse strand, counting down.
CTACTAGCTTCAATATGAATCCGATTAAATGTGATAGGGTGAAGGCCCCAGTGCAGCAGCAACAGCACATGATGGAGACGATGATGAGGAGGAGACCATCTCTCTGGATTCCAGAAGGCATGAGGTATCATGTTAAGACTGTGAAAGTACTATTTACTCTACAATGGTGAGGAGTCCTCATCAAAATCAAAAAATCTAATTTCTTTTACAGGACCCAGATGCTATACAGTGGGAAAACCAGCCTGGCAACATAGTGCGTATTAATAAAAGGACACCACATCCTGCCAAATTCCAGCTGCGCTAATTGTATTGTGTTCACAGAGCTCACAAGCTATCAGAAAGTTGTATGGCAACCACCTCCGGTGCCAAATAGAACTGGCAGACATAGACATTCAGTACAAGAAGAAAAAGATGGAAAATCTTGCACTGGAGTTCGAAATAAAAAAGAGGACAATTAGGAAACTGGACCTTGAAATAAAAAAACTTGAGAGGGAGGTGAGATATGCCTTCAATGTACACTGTATGCTAACTGTAACACAAATGTATTAATCATTATTTTTCTTTCCTCCCCCAGCTCCAAGAAGATGACACAGCTCAAAATAAAAATTAGGTATATTCTCGTAAAGTCAAGTGAGCCATGACATATGAGCTCTTATTGTGAGCACACAGGACGGTGGCATCTTTCTAAGGTTTTTTTTATTTTCCCAGCAATCAGTACAACCAAGTCATCGTTATAAGGCATCGCCCTCTTTTGCCCACCCCCCCCAGCACCAGGTGTGGCCACTAGCCTATATGAAGGCCCAAAATTGTGTGTTCCTTTCTGCTCTGACAATGGCATGCCCATTCGTGCGAGATGTGGTGGATGAAGAAGCACTTGTGCTGAGGAGAGCCTTCAGGTGAGAAAGGGTCTTCAGGGACCGGTTGGACCCACTGGCCTTCCCTGATGACCATCTATATGAAAGATACAGGTTTTCTGCAGATGGCATCAGGTATCTATGCAGACTACTGGGTCCCAGGATTAAGCACCGCACTGCACGGAGCCATGCACTCTGTGTGGAGCAAATGGTTTGTGTGGCCTTGCGCTTTTTTGCTAGTGGAGCCTTCCTGTACTCAGTGGGGGATGCAGAACAGCTGAACAAGGCCACAATTTGCCGCACAATAAGGAGTGTGTGTCTGGCTATCAAAGCATTAGCAGATGTCTTCATCTCCTTCCCTGGCCACAGAAGACTCTGTGACATCAAAGAGGAGTTCTATAGGATTGCAGGTAAGAGGATCTACAAATTACAGGACAACTGTTAACACATAGTAGGATACTCATTACTTTGTGTGACAGGTTTCCCCAATGTCATTGGTGCAGTGGACTGCACACACATAAGGATAAAAGCCCCCTCAGGTGCCCATGAGGCCGATTTTGTGAATAGGAAATCCTTTCACAGCATTAATGTTCAGGTGAACATAACTTTTTGATATTGTCCATTGACGAACACTCTGCATTGCCAGTGATGTGCATTGATTGGTGTAATATTCCTCATCTTATGATTTCAGATGGTCTGCAATGCTGACTGTGTGATCAGCAATGTTGTGGCAAAATGGCCTGGCTCAGTCCATGACTCCAGAATCTTTCGGGCCTCTGAAATCTATCAGTGCCTATCACAAGGTAAGCCACACAACCCCTATTTATAACCATCATGGCTGTGTCAAGAATATCACTGTGTTTATGAGGTAGTAATGATGAGATTTTGTGTTGACAGGTGAATTCTCTGGTGTGTTGCTGGGAGACAGGGGGTATGGCTGCCAGCCTTTTCTCCTGACACCTTTCACAGACCCCCAGGAAGCACAGCAGGCCTACAACCATGCCCATGCCAGGACCAGGGCCAGAGTTGAAATGACCTTTGGCCTCCTGAAGGCACGCTTTCACTGCCTTCACAAATTAAGGGTCAGCCCTGTTAGGGCATGTGATATTACTGTGGCTTGTGCTGTCCTCCACAATGTGGCCTGCCTGAGGAAGGAGAGGGCCCCCAGAGTGCCACCAGCCATGGACTGGGACAATCCGGCAATCTTCCCTGATGACGACAGTGGTCGGCTGCTGAGGGACCAATATGTGTTGAATTATTTTAGTTAGTATGTGTGCTTTCAATTTTGGTTAAATATGTCCTGCGGTGGCAGAGGAATTTGGGTTTTTTTGGGTTCGTTTTTTGACGAATTTGGCCTCTTATGATGTTTGTGCGGTATACTGTGTGTAATACAAGGCTGCAGGGAGGCTACTGCATCCATTCATTTGTCTGTTCAGTTGATGTGTATGGATTTGTCCTGCATTTATTTTAGTGTGCAGACATGCAGGGTGTGTTATACACATTCAAAGGTCTGTATATGTATCATTTTGTATAATATGCTTAGATTCTGTGCTTTCCATCTTGTAGAGTCACTGTGACTTCAGTTTTGAAAGGAGCTGATGGTTTACCTGCTTTGTTTTGTCCTTATTCAATAAAGGAACATAATGTTACACATTGTGTTTTTATATTCATATGGAATGTGTATTTGTTTATATGACAGAGTACTAGGGCCACACTGAAGAAAAAGGATAAAGTCATAAATTTATGAGGCTGGTTCTTTCTGCAGAAAAGCTACATATTGTTTTTACAGTTTTGATACTTATGACAATGTGATACTTAATATTCTGGCACATCAGCATGTCTTTGTTTATGAAACCATACTGAAGTACAATTTCACGAAATGCCCCACATCTGTCATTTTAACAACTGTCCTCCTTTAAAACAACTGGTTACAATATTATGACTTGTGTTTTTTTCCCCTCTGTGGCCCTAATATTCTAGCATTTTATATATAGCCTTATAGTCTATGGGAAACTGTAAATTATCTAATGATAGCAACATCATCTAAAAATCATTTTTTATCCAAAATCATTGAAATTAATGATCACAAACGTTTAAATAACAGTGGGTCTAGTTATATGTGATAACAATGTATAGTGAGCAGTGAAATAACTATTGGTTTCCATTTGTGGTGACTGCTGACTGACATTAGGGATGAGATTAAATAGATCCTGGAATTTAGCCTGGTCTGGAGCAGGCTAGCTCCACAGAATAAATCTCCATGGTAATTTATACCATAACATATCCTCCTGCCCCCTATCCATCTTTAGTGCAACCGGATTACGGATCAATTGAGCCAGGATCACCAAGATATCCTGGCTTAATCCCTTATCCTAGTTTTGTGCAACAGGCCCCTGGAAGTAGAAAATAAGCAACAAATAATGTCAGTTTACATACATTATGTTTCACAATTGGGTTATCAAAGTAATGAAGTGGTTGACTAGGAGGGCCTGTGACCAGATGATATAATGGACTGCCAAGTGGTCAATTGCATTTGTTCAAAAGAAAGGACTAAGCTTTTTGCTAATGCACTTGAAAATCAAAATTAATTTTATTCTGTGGTCTTGAACGCCGTTTGGATCTTTGTGTCAAAAAAAAGTTACATCAAATAAGCTTGTTGACAAATCAGGACCTGAATATGACTGCACGTCACATAATAATTTAACACGTTTTACCTAGTTATTACACATTGATTACACTATCACTCATCTTTCATATGTCACTACGATTCACCGATACGTATGCTATGAGGCTGGTAAAGTTTTGTCTCACACACCTACCGCACCAGCACAGACACACTTACCCAAGCTCTGGACAGTGCTGGTCATAAAAAAGATAGCTAGCTGATGGATGCAAACAATGTTCTTCCCCCAAAACGACTGTTTCAGTAGCTATAGTTTAGCAAGCTAACTTAACTCAGCAAAAACAAATGTTTTCTCTCACTGTCAACTGCGTTTTATTTTCAGCAAACTTAACATATGTAAATATTTGTATGAACATAACAAGATTCAACAAATGAGACATAAACTGAACAAGTTCCACAGACGTGACAGAAATTGAATAATGTGTCCTTGAACAAAGTGGGGTCAAAATCAAAAGTAACAGTCAATATCTGGTGTGGCCATCAGCTGCATTAAGTACTGCAGTGCATCTCCTCATGGACAGCACCAGATTTGCCAGTTATTGCTATGAGATGTTACCCCACTCTTTCACCAAGGCACCTGCAAGTTCCTGAACATTTGTGGGGAAATCACACAGAACACTGACATTCCTGTCTTGCAGGAAATCACGCACAGAACGAGCAGTATGGCTGGTGGCATTGTCATGCTGGAGGGTCATGTCAGGATGAGCCTGCAGGAACGGTACCACATGAGGGAGGAGGATGTTTTCCCTGTAACGTACAGTGTTTAGATTGCCTGCAATGACCACAAGCTCAGTCCGATGATGCTGTGACACACCGCCCCAAACCATGACGGACCGTCCACCTCCAAATCAATCCCGATCACAGGCCTCGGTGTAATGCTCATTCCTTTGACAATAAACGTGAATCCGACCATCACCCCTGATGAGACAAAACCGCGACTCGTCAGTGAAAAGCACTTTTTGACAGTCCTGTCTAGTCCAGCGACGGTGGGTTTATGCCCATAGGCGACATTATTGCTGGTGATGTCTGTTGTGGACCTGCTACAACAGGACTACAAGCCCTCAGTCAGAGCACTGATGGAGGGATTGTGCGCTCCTGGTGTGTTCCTGATGTAACTCGGGCAGTTGTTGTTGCCATCCTGTACCTGTCCCACAGGTGTGATGTTCGGATGTACAGATCCTGTGCAGGGGTTGTTACATGTGGTCTGCCACTGCGAGGACGATCAGCTGTCCGTCCTGTCTCCCTGTAGTGCTGTCTTAGGCGTCTCACAGTACGGCGTTCCTGGTGTAACTCCGGCAGTTGTTGCCATCCTGTCCCGGTAAAGGGAAACAGTGTTTAAATTTTTACGAATTATCTTTGAACGATAGGGTCCTAAAAAAAGGGACATTTATTTCTGACTTTATATATCTAGGTGTCATCTCAAATACCCCTAATTTATAAGACAGTTCTTATTTGATTAATGGTGGTCGGACCTACCTATGTGAAGCTAGCCACAATAAGGATTAGCCACAATAAAAGTCTGACATTGCCAGTGATGAAAATTAATACAAATAGCGGATTTATGCCATATTTCAATAGATCATGCTAAACGAGTTTGGAATGTTATATAATTCAACGAAAGACAATTTGCTAATTTGATAAAATCTGTTGAAATCACACTGGATGTCTTAAGACTTTAGAATTGCATTGGGGGAATACTTATTTCACTGTACGGCTTTACCTATGGATTGTGGATCAATGACATGGGGTATCAGTCTACTCAGTGACACACAGAGAACATTAGCATCGTAGTTCTTATTGCGGGACTCTGACACCACTGAATTGAGCCACATTTATTGTACCAGTCAAACTACTATGTGTTTTGAACACTATTCCAGAGGAAAAACAATACAACGTGGATGTTATGGAGTCTGAACTCTGAGGAGGACATTGGGAAAAAAACACTTGGGTATTGAATTGACTGATATTATTATTTTCATGAACTGAAATCAACAACACGTGGCTACTTAGCTAATACTTGCTCACATGGATTCCTAAATCATTGTTAAGAATATTGAAAATGACTGCAGTTTCTACTGGTCATTATTTTCAGGCTGGTTTCATGGTGCTAGCTAGGTACCAAGCTAAAGGCAAAGCTTGCTAGCTACTGCAGAAGTTGCTAATAACATCTGTAACAAAAATATTTGTTAACATTTTTATCCTGATCTTATTTCAAATGCTCACACAGATGTTTTCCCACTCGGTCTAACAAATAATCCCTTATTACCAACGCGGTATTGTAAACACATCGTTTGCGGCCAGTGTGTGCTTGTGTTAAGAACAAATTATTATTTACAATGACAGCCTACCCCGGCCACACCCGGATGACACTGGACCAGTTGTGCGCCGCCCTATGAGACTCCCAATCATGGCCGGATGTGATACAGCCTGGATTCGAACCAGGGACTGTAGTGAAGCCTCTTGCACTGAGATGCAGTGCCTTAGACCGCTGCGTCCATGTGTGTGTGTGTTAACTATAACTGTACTAGAATGCTTAAAAGGTCGCAATTTTTTAAAATATCGATATCGATTTTTTGGGGGGGCAAGGAAAATATTGGATATCGGTATCAGCCAAAATGTCATATCGGTGCATCACTAACCAGAACAGAGGGATAAAGTGATATATGTTTCAGTAACATTGGATTTATAGCAATGGTTATCAACTGTACTGCAGGGATGGAACGTAAGTCGCAGAAAATGTAGGTTGTGGCGACAGCTGCAAATAAGTATTTGACATCAGAAGAGTTACAGGGTGTGTTAAGTGGTGATGTCCGATCCTTTCACGTTGTTGGCATTAAATCTATTTAAATAATGGAGAAGGGTGGTGTTATTTTTATTTATTTTTTAATTAATTTTATGAGTGTTGTGTTATGGTATTTGTTAATTTACTATTATAATTTTTTCAGGCAAAGTAATAAGGGAGTTGTACTCCAGTCTATTAGGTGTTGGTAATGTAGCATATTGGATACCAACCGCCGGTAAACCTCACCGAAGAAGAACTATAATATTGCATGGCAGCAACACATGACAATACAGCATGGTAGCAACACAACATGGCAACAGAACAACATTAGCAGCACAAAACATGTTAAAACATTATTGGGAACAGACAACAGCACAAAGGGCAAGAAGCCGACCCTAGTGTTGTGTCTTTACTATCATTAACTGAAGACTGATAGTTTTTATCAAAGATTCTCTGTAATGAGTTATTATGCGATTAGACTGATTAATCATGTAACCGTAATTACTAGGAAGTCGGGGCACCAAGGAAATATTTTCAGATTACAAAGTTATAATTTCCTAAACTATCTTTTCAGATATTTTATCTGATCAATTAGTCTTCGAATTAATTCATTATTTACTTTACCTCACGTTAGTCTCATTCCAAACCTCGTATATTGTTGGTTTTCTGCACGAACCCAGTCTTCACTATGAGTCATCCATACATCAATTGTCTTAAATCATTTATTTATTACTAACTAAGTAATTCACATAAACAAACAAACAAACTAGGTAAATGTGGTTACATGAAATGATAGGCGAATGTGCCCTAGTGGGCTAAACCGGCATCGCGGCTTGTTAGACAAAAGGGAAGTGGGGGTCGACTAAGAAGTCACTACAGAGTGATAATTATAACAATTGAAATGCTAATCCTTTGCACATGAACGCTCACTCACTCGGGAACAATTGCAATCAATATATATATTTACGCTCAGTGTGTCGTCTTGATCGCTGGTGAAAAGTTTGTTGTGGGTTGTGGTTAGAGTGGATTGTTCAAAGTGACATTCATTAGTTTCGTTATAGAATGGATGTTTCGGCGGTTGTCGTTCTTCGCGTTCAATGATACTGAATTCCTAGCTGCAGACTAGTAATTAATATCAAAGACTTGTTCTTATTCTGTCGGTATCGATAGTCTGAGTTTAACCACGTGGTATGGTTAAAAGATTCAGCAATGGTCTACAACCTTTGTCTCATCCTAATGGGGAACAACATGGTCTGCAACCTTTAGCCATCTCGTAATTGAGGTAAGTTCGGTCTGCTGATCGAAAACCCGAGTGTGGTTTTTATTCGGAAGGGCTGTCTGACCCTAACTGGGCTCAGGGGCGGTCCTCTGATTTAGTTCAAATCAAAAGGGAATTGTATTTTTCTTCATTAAACAGTCCAAAATCATATTACACAATTATACAAACAGTATCATACTCACTCATTCATCTTATACAACAATTAGATGTAAAAACCATATCTGAGGCTAATATATGAACAGCTTTATGGTAATGTAGCCACACCGTCTCCCATGAGCTTCCCAAGTTGTGACAAACGGACCAGTTCGTAGCTGGATTCTTCACCGACCTTTTATACTTTCTCCAGAACATGAAATTTGTTCTATTAGAGGTCGACCGATTATGATTTTTCAATGCCCATACCGATACCGATTATTGGAGGACCAATTTAATTTTGGAGGACCAATTTAAAAAATAATAATATATGTATTTGTAATAATGACAATTACAACAATACTGAATTAACACTTATTTTAACTTAATATAATACATCAATAAATCAATTTAGCCTCAAGTAGATAATGAAACATGTTCAATTTGGTTTAAATAATGCAAAAACAAAGTGTTGGAGAAGAAAGTAAAAGTGCAATATGTGCTATGTAAGAAAGCTAACGTTTCAGTTCCTCCTCAGAACATGAGATCATATGAAAGCTGGTGGTTCCTTTTAACATGAGTCGTCAATATTCACAGGTAAGAAGTTTTAGGTTGTAGTTATTATAGGACTATTTCCCATTTGTATTTCATTAACCTTTGGATGCTCTTATAGGCACTTTAGTATTGCCAGTGTAACAGTATAGCTTCCGTCTCGCTCCTGCCTGGGCTTGAACCAGCAACACAACGACAACAGCCACCACATCGAAGCAGCGCTACCCATGCAGAGCAAGGGAAACAACCACCCCAAGGCTCAGAGCGAGTGAAGTTTGAAACGCTATTAGCGCACGCTAACTAGCCAGCCATTTCACTTCGGTCACACCAGCCTCATCTCGGGAGTTGATAGGTTTGAAGTCATAAACAGCACAATGCTTGACGCACAACGAAGAGCTGCTGGCAAAACGCACAAAAGTGCTGTTTGAATGAATGTTTACGCGCCTGCTTCTGCCTACCACCGCTCAATCAGATACTTAGATACTTGTATGCTTGTATACTCAGTCAGATTATATGCAACACAGGACACGCTAGATAATATCTAGTAATATCATCAACCATGTGTAGTTAACTAGTGATTATGATTGATTGTTTTTATAAGATAAGTTTAATGCTAGCTAGCAACTTACCTTGGCTTTCTGCATTTGCGTAACAGGCAATCTCCTTGTGGAGTGCAATGAGAGAGAGGCAGGTCAATTTTGCATTGGACTAGTTAACTGTAAGGTTGCAAGATTGGATCCCCCGAGCTGACAAGGTGAAAATCTGTCTTTCTGCCCCTGAACGAGGCAGTTAACCCACCCTTCCTAGGCCGTCATTGAAAATAAGAATGTGTTCTTAACTGACTTGCCTAGTTAAATAGAGATTAAATAAAGGTGTAAAAATAATACCCAAAGAGGCCAACGTCATGACACTAGACATGGCTTTCACTTCGAAGGCTAATGTGTCTGTTTAGTCTAAATTACACTAACTTCAAGTAACATGGAAATACGATGACATTGCTAAATTAGTCAAATAATTAGTAAGAAACAACTTCCATATTAGGATGTTGTCAAATGTATTTTAGGGATGCTACACCATTGCTGTTACTAGCAAAGCTCTAGCAAAAAATATCTAGCAATGCTAGTGCTAGCTAAAATACAGTGGTCCCCTCAGCATTAGTTAGCTGGGTGAAGTTCTACTGCATCTTAAGTCAATCTGGCGACTTCACAATCATGACAAAGGGTTTTCCCTTCAATTATTTGCCTTTGAAGTGTTATCGTGTTTCCCATCCAAATCCGACTTGTACTGGGGTAGGCTAATGTCAGCCAGGTAACTTTAGCTTGCTAGGTAAAAAGCTAATTTCAGCTATGCTAGTGATTATAATAAATTATTATAAAAATAGACTTAACCAGATACATAACCAGCAGTCTATGGTCTAGCTACTGGTATGCTCACTGCCACTGTGGCCCAACAGTCTCTGCTATAAAGGATCTCAGTTGCGATGTGTAAGGGACTCTCAGATAATTCATTGATTGACACTGAATTGATCTGAGAGTCACAGGATTGTGATAGAGCTCATATAATTAAAGATGGACTTTTGTGATAACTAACTCTGACTTGTGTGTGGTTTGCTCTCATGATTTGGTAAATAGAGGAAATTTCCACGACATTTGGCGACGAGGAGGGGATGTGAATCTTCACTCGGTGACCGTTCCTGACGATCTAGGTAAATAAATCCTGCACGAGGGATCCCCTAAACTTGGGATCTCAGGGAAACCACACTTCGGGAACGAAGCAGATGGACCAACCTTTGATCTGAGAGGAAGCGAGCCGAGTGGATACCACATCTCGAACTGAGTTTTTTTAAAGAAGAAGGTGAGCGAACCACACACAGATTTGAAGTCAAGTTTTTTAATTATGCCTGTTACGTATACTCTGAGTGTGAATTCCTTTGTAAGGAAGGCACCTTGGCGGCGTAAGCAGGGCCGAGTCAGAGGAGAGTAATCTGGGGTTTTGTGGACTCAAAAGATACTCTGCACTGTCCGGTTGCCAGTGACCAAGATCCCTCCTGACACTGAATTGATCACAGTGGGGATTTGGTGAGGTCTGTCGGGGTGAGGGACCAAAGGGACTGTGTATTCTAGGTGAAACACGGCATTTGGTGAAGCCCTATTGGAAGAAGGACCTCATTCTGTGCGTCTGTGTGATTGTCTAAGTGACCCTCAGAGGTGGTGAATTCAAATTATTTTAAATGTGCTAGCCAGGTATGCCCTGGGTTACTCTGTGCGAGTATTTTGTTATGGGATCACTAGGTAATAGTTGTCGGACTGTGTGAGCGGGGTAGGGTTGACTCTGTGTGGGCAAACCTATTTATGTTCTGTGTGGACGTCTGACCAGTTCTGTGTGAACATCTGACCAATCCTGTGTGGGTGATCCTGAAAGTTCTGTGTGAGTACCTAAGATTTCTTAAGTTTTATATGGATTCTGTGAATTATTTGAAATTATGATAAATTATGTATGTGTATGTGTGTATAAGCAATTACTAGAGATTTGATAAAGTAATGCTGAGAATGATTAGATACAATTTAAACCACCCATTCGTAGACGTAAGTGGGTTTTGAGTTGGTATCTTAAATGGATAATTTGATAAAGATGAAGTTAAGCACTATTAAAATAATCTACAAAATCTGGGAAATTGAGCTCTAGAAACTGATTAGAGTGTGTCCACTTTTGGTTATCTTACCCTAACAATGTAACTATAAAACGCATATTGGATTATCTCCGTCTGGGTGAAACATTTGAAATTTAACTGCCCTTAAGGTCTGAACATGTTATATTTTTTATTCCCAGTATGAGAGAAGTTGCGTCATTTAATTATATTTGCGTGATTAATGTGATGTAGTAAAGTAATTGAAATACGTTGCATAAGTAAACATAATCTACTTTTATTAAAAGGCGCAATATTCTGTTTCCTAGTCATTAACTGTCGATTTTATTATTTGATTGCTAATATATTCATTTGGAATTTGAGAATCATAGTGGGAGTAACATTTGTACTATTAAAATTGGGCTATTATTCTTCTGGGAATTGCCGATAGTGACGTGTTTTGATTTTACTTGTAAATTGGGTTTATTTGCTGAAAATCAGTGGTAGAATCAGTGGTAGAATCAGTGGTAGAATTCTCGCCTGCCACACGGGAGTCCGGGGTTCGTTTCCCAGTCATTGCGCTGACAGAATTCAAAGTTTTTGATTGTAAAATCATTTATTTGTATGTTTTGCCTGGAAAGTTATGGTCGCTAGTGTTTGTATAAGATATAAACTGAACGTTTTAATAGCTTGTCTGGTTCAAATTGATAGAAGGGACAAATGAACGTTTTCAATAGATTGTTTAGGTTAAATTGATAGACTAATTCAACTTAAAATAATAACGAAGCGTATTCTGATGCAAGATGATGTCTGTTTCACTAAATTATCTGCTGGAATAATGTATTGAGAATTGAGTCGTATTTAAATTACTGTATCAATAGAGAAGACAGTTACCTAAGTTAAAGAAATTCTGAATAATAGCGGGGAGACGATGGCGATAGGAAGTGATTACCGAAATGATTTTCATTCTTATAGGTTGACTGACGCATGTTATAATTTCGGCGCTGCGTGTGTGATTTTTAAAGAAATAGGATACATTTCATAAGTGTGAAGAGCAAAGAGAAGAGGAAGTTATAAAGTTTGGGTTTTAATCTTACGATAGAGGTATGGAGAAACGTTGAAATGAGAGGGGTTATATTTTTGCCCACTGGAAGAGGAAGAAAGAGAGATCTGAAAGTTGTGAGTAAGACATTGGGAGAATAGATTCTGATGGTTATTGATTTTTGGTTTGATTGTTTAAGTAACACCAGTTAATTTGAGCAGGAAAGTTCATGTAGTCTAACATTATAGTATGTTTCCATTATGTGGAACAATGTCAGGTCATTAAAGGTGATTGCTGGATTGAGTAGTATGAGAGCCTGTTGGCAGAAGACTGAATGCGTATGAATGTTGAAAAGCAAGATTGGGCCAAACTAGTATGTTAAGTGGGGGAGTATCATAGATTTTAATTATAGTGTTGTTACCGCAATAGTCAAAACAATTTCATATGTTTTGGGGAATGAAAGCTTTGTGGATATGAGTGGGAAAAAATAATAAGTTTGTTTTGATTTTTACGCTGATGAGACAGCGCCAACTTTTGAAAGATTTTAGATTTGTTTAAAAAAAATCAGGATGGGTTTTACTAAATTTATATCAACAGGTTGAAATTATTAGATTGCTGATTAAAAGTTTTTTTAGGAGTTGATTTAACTTAATTAAACATTGTATCATACATATACATTGAATTGATTAAAACTTATGATTAATGATTTGAGGTACAGTGGCATTATCAGTAGGTTTGGTTTATAGTTCACGTTTGAGTTTCTGAATCGATGTAGTGTAATGAATACTAACTAAGTGTTTTGTGTTTTCTCCGGGATAATGGATATTTCACTGTCTCTCTCTGGAATGTTTCCAGGGACTATACTCTTGGGGAGAGTGAGTGAAATTGAGGCCATTAACTACCACATTGGAGGGGGCCTGGCCTAGTTTTTTGTTTTAGTGCAAAGGTATTTTCAAGGGGCACTCACCACATGGGATTTTATTTTCTTAGTTTTCATTACACACGCAAATTATTTTGATAAAGGAATGTTCTGGGAACATGGAAATACAAAAATGTTGGAACTAGTTGATTATGTTTGCAATTTGTTTTGTATAGTGAAAAACACTGCTTTGAAGGGTTTTGTATGACCTATGACCTTCTGATGACTTTCCGTTGTGGCTTGATCACCCGCATTGGAAAGCCATTTGGATAATGAAATTATGGTCATTTGTAATACTGCTTTCAAAATAATTTGTGTAATTGGTAAATATGTTTCTTAGCCATATTTGTAATTTGGACCACTGTGAAGAGGGAGAGGGCATTGCTTTTAACTAAGGGTATGCTGCTTTAAGTCTATTTTCCTATGACCATAGGGATTAAATCATTTTTCTTTGGAGTTTTTTTCAGTTTAGTGATTTTAATTTGATTAGGTTAGTTGAAATGTTGTTTTACAATTTTTTTAGTTTTGGAGAGATGTGTGTAAAACATGGGGGAGGATTCAGTTTTTTGAGTGTTTGAATTGAAGTTATACAACTTAAGTGATATGTGAAGGAGTGTATTGTATTGTATTGTTGAGTGTATAGTTGTGTTTGTTTTGATCTATTCCAGAGGTATAGATCTAACTTCTTGATCCTTGGCTCTACGATGGAGTTGACAGTGAGATGGGGAGTATAAACCAATTTGAAAGAATAGTTTCAATAGAATGTTTTGATATTCTCTGTGAAATATGTTTAGATATGTGTATTAAGAATAATTGGTAAAAGTAATAATTTATCATGTAGTTAATGAACTGAACTAAACTCTTGTTCTGATCTGTTCTTTCGAGGTTATCATGAAAAGTGACATCAGACGGTATCTTAATGCATGGAAGAGATAATTGGACCGAATAGTGTGTGTACCTAAAAAAAACCTCTAACTGGCTGAAGAAGAGTGACAAAGGCGTTGAAGGCTTTCCAAACCACTTCTACCGAGAGAAAAGAACCAAGCCAGAAATTGGTGTACAGTATCAGATCTAAGCTATCAACTGCTTTTCTTTCATGTTTCTCTCATACTGTGAGAGTCCACTTGGAGTGATCATGGAGAAAGATCTGTTCTAACATTTTCTTATGATGCTGGTATATTGGTTGACGTATGGACAAGACATGAGTGGTAAAGATGAGACATTGAAATTGGGACATTATCATGGGCCGTCCACTTTGAACTGTAAAGCTATCTGAAGAAAAACGAAAGAGACGCCAGAAGATGCAGTGCCTGAGAGGGAGGGGGGGGGGGGGGGGGGGTTGGTCAACTGTGCCATTAAATTGTTTATACTTTTGTGGTATCAGGTTGATTGAAGAGGTCTACACCATGTAAATTGTAGTAATTTAGATTAAGAATGCATTGAGATACTGATCTGTATTATAATCGTGATTAAAAAAGTGAATAGTAGAATTATGGGATAATTATACTGAATGTAAGTAAATCTGCTAATATTAATGTGTGTTAAATTGAGGTTTTTACTTTGAGTGATAAGACACATTTGACACTATTCTAAATATTGGTTGGATAAATAGTTGGGTTGTTACTTATGATTTGGAATATGAATGATTTCACTGCCCTATTTTCTATTCCTGAGTATATTTCTGAGCATGAGGACTTAGAGGGATGTCTGTCCTATATGGATGCCTGTGTTTAGATACTGGTTCTCATAACTTAAGGAGCATTTATATGTTATGTTTGTATTTTACTCAAATGGATTATTCTGTGTTATTTAACATGTGCAAGTTTGTCTTGTATAATAAAGGTTGTAAACTTAGTTTCAGGATGGAGAAAGGTATTTGACATTGAGTATGTAATTAATATTCTGATTCTTCAGAATGTCCCTTGAGAGGGGAATAATCAGAATTAGTTGGTAACATAGGTAAGATGTTTTATATTCATCATGTGTTTGTAAGTTACTTCTCATCAGAATGTTATTTTTGTATAATACTGTGGCTGGGTTGCAGTATCTGTTCTATGTCAAGACTAAGTTGTTTGGGCCGGAGAGAGGGGAGAGGTCAAGCGTGTATCTCTTGGCTCCACAATATCTGTGTGCCAATCATTGTGACTCTGTGATCTTGTCAAGATAGGATGGATTTGATATATGGCTGTTGATATGGAGGATTTGTTTATGGTTCTGAGTTTGAGAAAAGAGTTTAGGAGACAAAGCTGAATGATAAATTATGCCTATGCTGTCTCACTATGTGTGTCTCTGCTATAAAGGATCTCAGTTGCAATGTGTAAGCGACTCTCAGAGAATTCATTGATTGATTGAATTGATCTCAGAGTCACAGGGTTGTGATAGAGCTCATATAATTAGATGGACTTTTGTGATAACTAACTCTGACTTGTGTGTGGTTTGCTCTCATGATTTGGTAAATAGAGGAAATTTCCACGACAGTCTCAAGCGGCCGTGATCCTTTGAACGTGTTGGGGGCGATTAAACAATGGAGCCCAATCAATGAAGGCAAGCGACGTGTGAGGAGGGGCGATTTGCATGTGGAGCTTGGCAAAAGGGGGCATGATTTGTTGATATACTTGTTATCCAAACCCAACCTTCATTTACTCGTTGTGACGCGTGAAGGTTTCAAAATATTAGATCCATGACTTTATGATCAAAATTATCGGATTTACACTCTGTAATCAATTTTGACACTAGAATACATATTTCTGACTCATTGATGCCACAGACCGTTTTCATAGCCCGTTTTTCTCATGCCTCGGCCGGCTCGCCAGGCTCTCACGCTCCTGCCAGTTCGCCGGGCACCAGATTACCCTGCATCACACCCTCCTGCCATCCATCACTCACACCTGCCCTCCCTCGTCACTCGCATCAGCGTTATTGGACTCACCTGGTCTTACTTATCACTTGTTATTTCCTCCCCTGCATTGATTGTCTTTTGTCTTAGGCACAGCATCAGCAAACAGAAACTCTCTCGTTATATGTCTGTCATTTATTAAATGTTACTCCCTGTTCCTGCTTCGTCTCTTCAGCGTCATTCCATGTGACAGACCTGCCAATATCCCTTCAGCAGATCGAACTTGTTAACCTACTTAGCAGTGCCAACATGGTCCACATAGTCCTCAACCCTGGGCGAAGGGTATGAGTCTGACAATGAGTTTGAGAAAATCGGAAACAAAAGTGCAGAGACCCATCCGGCTAATGTACCAATATGCAGGGTGTACTACACAGACTGTTGCCAAGTTGTGCAATGCAGTGCTCAAGCATACATTTTACCTCACTACAGTTTCTCAGTCACTACAGTTTCCCCAACGTGTCATGCTCTAGTACATTTGATTGAGTTGGCACATCTGAAAATAAACCCTAATATTCTAAAAGCAGTACCACAATGTCGCCTTTCTCCTCCGGAGACAATTGTGCCAAAAAGCCCTCAAGGTTTTACCAGAATCTCTGCGTTACTCAACCGTCCCAAAAAGCACAGGTTGTAATTGGGCTTTCCTCGTGCTCTCAATGAAGTATTCGTTTTTCCTTGTGCTCTCAAGGAAGTACATGGCTTTCCTCATGCTCAGGAGAAAGACTATACACAACACCGACTTCTCCACCCAATCACAGCGGGACAAGTATGGTTTCAAAATGTTGACATGACACAGTCGTTTTTTTCCGATTTTTTCCGATTATTTTTTCCGATTTTTTCCGATTTTTCCGATTTTTTTCCGGATTTTTTTCAGATTTTTTTCGATTTTTTCCGATTTTTTTCAGATTTTTTCAGATTTTTTTTCAGATTTTTTTTCCGATTTTTTTCCGATTTTTTCCGATTTTTTCCGATTTTTTCCGATTTTTTTTGTTCCGATTTTTTCCCGATTTTTCCGATTTTTTTCAGGATTTTTTTCAGATTTTTCCCATTTTTTTTCCCGATTTTTTTCCCATTTTTTTCCCGATTTTTTCCCGATTTTTTTCCGATTTTTTTTCCGATTTTTTTCCGATTTCTTTCCGATTTTTCCGAGAAAAAAATGATTTTGATTTTTTTCTAGATTTTTTTTCTAGATTTTTTTTCTAGATTTTTTTTCTAGATTTATTTTCTAGATTTTTTTCTAGATTTTTTTTCTAGATTTTTTTTCTAGATTTTTTTTCTAGATTTTTTTTCTAGATTTTTTTCTAGATTTTTTTCTAGATGTTTTTTCTAGATTTTTTTTCTAGATTTTTTTTCTAGATTTTTTTTCTAGATTTTTTTAAAGATTTTTTTTCTAGATTTTTTTCTAGATTTTTTTTCTAGATTTTTTTTCTAGATTTTTTTTCTAGATTTTTTTTCTAGATTTTTTTTCTAGATTTTTTTCTAGATTTTTTTCTAGATTTTTTTCTAGATTTTTTTCTAGATTTTTTTCTAGATTTTTTTTCTAGATTTTTTTTCTAGATTTATTTTCTAGATTTTTTTAATAGATTTTTTTCTAGATTTATTTTCTAGATTTTTTTCTAGATTTTTTTCTAGATTTTTTTCTAGATTTTTTTTTCTAGATTTTTTTTCTAGATTTATTTTCTAGATTTTTTTTAGATTTTTTTTTAGATTTATTTTCTAGATTTTTTTCTAGATTTTTTTCTAGATTTTTTTTCTAGATTTTTTTTCTAGATTTATTTTCTAGATTTTTTTCTAGATTTTTTTTTAGATTTTTTTCTAGATTTTTTTCTAGATTTTTTTCTAGATTTTTTTCTAGATTTTTTTCTAGATTTTTTTTCTAGATTTTTTTTCTAGATTTTTTTCTAGATTTTTTTTCTAGATTTTTTTTCTAGATTTTTTTCTAGATTTTTTTCTAGATGTTTTTTCTAGATTTATTTTCTAGATTTTTTTCTAGATTTCTTTCTAGAGTTTTTAGATTTATTTTCTAGATTTTTTTCTAGATTTTTTTCTAGATTTTTTTCTAGATTTTTTTTCTAGATTTTTTTCTAGATTTTTTTCTAGATTTTTTTTCTAGATTTTTTTTCTAGATTTTTTTTCTAGATTTTTTTCTAGATTTTTTTTCTAGATTTTTTTCTAGATTTTTTTCTAGATTTTTTTCTAGATTTTTTTCTAGATTTTTTTCTAGATTTTTTTCTAGATTTTTTTCTAGATTTTTTTCTAGATTTTTTTCTAGATTTTTTTCTAGATTTTTTTCTAGATTTTTTTCTAGATTTTTTTCTAGATTTTTTTCTAGATTTTTTTCTAGATTTTTTTCTAGATTTTTTTCTAGATTTTTTTCTAGATTTTTTTCTAGATTTTTTTCTAGATTTTTTTTCTAGATTTTTTTCTAGATTTTTTTTCTAGATTTTTTTCTAGATTTTTTTTCTAGATTTTTTTTCTAGATTTTTTTTCTAGATTTTTTTCTAGATTTTTTTTCTAGATTTTTTTCTAGATTTATTTTCTAGATTTTTTTCTAGATTTATTTTCTAGATTTTTTTTCTAGATTTTTTTCTAGATTTTTTTTCTAGATTTTTTTTCTAGATTTTTTTTCTAGATTTTTTTTCTAGATTTTTTTTCTAGATTTTTTTTCTAGATTTTTTTTCTAGATTTTTTTCTAGATTTTTTTTCTAGATTTTTTTCTAGATTTTTTTCTAGATTTTTTTTCTAGATTTTTTTTCTAGATTTTTTTCTAGATTTTTTTTCTAGATTTTTTTTCTAGATTTTTTTCTAGATTTTTTTCTAGATTTTTTTTCTAGATTTTTTTCTAGATTTTTTTCTAGATTTTTTTCTAGATTTTTTTCTAGATTTTTTTTCTAGATTTTTTTCTAGATTTTTTTCTAGATTTTTTTCTAGATTTTTTTCTAGATTTTTTTCTAGATTTTTTTCTAGATTTTTTTCTAGATTTTTTTCTAGATTTTTTTCTAGATTTTTTTTCTAGATTTTTTTCTAGATTTTTTTCTAGATTTTTTTCTAGATTTTTTTCTAGATTTTTTTCTAGATTTTTTTTCTAGATTTTTTTCTAGATTTTTTTCTAGATTTTTTTTCTAGATTTTTTTCTAGATTTTTTTCTAGATTTTTTTCTAGATTTTTTTTCTAGATTTTTTTTCTAGATTTTTTTCTAGATTTTTTTTCTAGATTTTTTTTCTAGATTTTTTTCTAGATTTTTTTTCTAGATTTTTTTTCTAGATTTTTTTTCTAGATTTTTTTTCTAGATTTTTTTTCTAGATTTTTTTTCTAGATTTTTTTCTAGATTTTTTTCTAGATTTTTTTCTAGATTTTTTTTCTAGATTTTTTTCTAGATTTTTTTCTAGATTTTTTTCTAGATTTTTTTCTAGATTTTTTTCTAGATTTTTTTCTAGATTTTTTTCTAGATTTTTTTCTAGATTTTTTTCTAGATTTTTTTCTAGATTTTTTTCTAGATTTTTTTCTAGATTTTTTTCTAGATTTTTTTCTAGATTTTTTTCTAGATTTTTTTCTAGATTTTTTTCTAGATTTTTTTTCTAGATTTATTTTCTAGATTTTTTTCTAGATTTTTTTCTAGATTTTTTTCTAGATTTTTTTCTAGATTTTTTTCTAGATTTTTTTCTAGATTTTTTTTCTAGATTTTTTTCTAGATTTTTTTCTAGATTTTTTTCTAGATTTTTTTCTAGATTTTTTTTCTAGATTTTTTTCTAGATTTTTTTCTAGATTTTTTTTCTAGATTTTTTTCTAGATTTTTTTTCTAGATTTTTTTCTAGATTTTTTTTCTAGATTTTTTTCTAGATTTTTTTCTAGATTTTTTTCTAGATTTTTTTCTAGATTTTTTTTCTAGATTTTTTTCTAGATTTTTTTCTAGATTTTTTTCTAGATTTTTTTTCTAGATTTTTTTCTAGATTTTTTTTCTAGATTTTTTTCTAGATTTTTTTCTAGATTTTTTTTCTAGATTTTTTTCTAGATTTTTTTTCTAGATTTTTTTCTAGATTTTTTTCTAGATTTTTTTCTAGATTTTTTTCTAGATTTATTTTCTAGATTTTTTTCTAGATTTTTTTCTAGATTTATTTTCTAGATTTTTTTCTAGATTTTTTTCTAGATTTTTTTCTAGATTTTTTTCTAGATTTATTTTCTAGATTTTTTTCTAGATTTTTTTCTAGATTTATTTTCTAGATTTTTTTCTAGATTTTTTTCTAGATTTTTTTCTAGATTTTTTTCTAGATTTTTTTTCTAGATTTTTTTCTAGATTTTTTTTCTAGATTTTTTTTCTAGATTTTTTTCTAGATTTTTTTTCTAGATTTTTTTCTAGATTTTTTTCTAGATTTTTTTTCTAGATTTTTTTCTAGATTTATTTTCTAGATTTTTTTTCTAG
This sequence comes from Oncorhynchus mykiss, assembly GCF_013265735.2. NCBI lineage: Eukaryota > Metazoa > Chordata > Actinopteri > Salmoniformes > Salmonidae > Oncorhynchus > Oncorhynchus mykiss. The sequence goes on along the minus strand of NC_048585.1, from coordinate 34,576,681 downwards.
ATTTTTTTCTAGATTTTTTTTCTAGATTTTTTTCTAGATTTTTTTCTAGATTTTTTTTCTAGATTTTTTTTCTAGATTTTTTTTCTAGATTTTTTTTCTAGATTTTTTTTCTAGATTTTTTTTCTAGATTTTTTTTCTAGATTTTTTTTCTAGATTTTTTTTCTAGATTTTTTTCTAGATTTTTTTCTAGATTTTTTTTCTAGATTTTTTTCTAGATTTATTTTCTAGATTTTTTTTCTAGATTTTTTTCTAGATTTTTTTCTAGATTTTTTTCTAGATTTATTTTCTAGATTTTTTTCTAGATTTTTTTCTAGATTTTTTTTCTAGATTTTTTTCTAGATTTTTTTCTAGATTTTTTTTCTAGATTTTTTTTCTAGATTTTTTTCTAGATTTTTTTCTAGATTTTTTTCTAGATTTTTTTCTAGATTTTTTTCTAGATTTTTTTCTAGATTTTTTTCTAGATTTTTTTCTAGATTTTTTTCTAGATTTTTTTCTAGATTTTTTTCTAGATTTTTTTTCTAGATTTTTTTTCTAGATTTTTTTCTAGATTTTTTTCTAGATTTTTTTCTAGATTTTTTTCTAGATTTTTTTCTAGATTTTTTTCTAGATTTTTTTTCTAGATTTTTTTCTAGATTTATTTTCTAGATTTTTTTTCTAGATTTTTTTTCTAGATTTTTTTCTAGATTTTTTTTCTAGATTTTTTTTCTAGATTTTTTTTCTAGATTTTTTTTCTAGATTTTTTTCTAGATTTTTTTTCTAGATTTTTTTTCTAGATTTTTTTTCTAGATTTTTTTTCTAGATTTTTTTCTAGATTTTTTTTCTAGATTTTTTTCTAGATTTTTTTCTAGATTTTTTTTCTAGATTTTTTTCTAGATTTTTTTCTAGATTTTTTTCTAGATTTTTTTCTAGATTTATTTTCTAGATTTTTTTTCTAGATTTTTTTCTAGATTTTTTTTCTAGATTTTTTTTCTAGATTTTTTTTCTAGATTTTTTTTCTAGATTTTTTTTCTAGATTTTTTTTCTAGATTTTTTTTCTAGATTTTTTTCTAGATTTTTTTTCTAGATTTTTTTCTAGATTTTTTTCTAGATTTTTTTTCTAGATTTTTTTTCTAGATTTTTTTCTAGATTTTTTTTCTAGATTTTTTTTCTAGATTTTTTTTCTAGATTTTTTTCTAGATTTTTTTCTAGATTTTTTTTCTAGATTTTTTTTCTAGATTTTTTTTCTAGATTTTTTTCTAGATTTTTTTTCTAGATTTTTTTTCTAGATTTTTTTCTAGATTTTTTTCTAGATTTTTTTTCTAGATTTTTTTCTAGATTTTTTTTCTAGATTTTTTTCTAGATTTTTTTCTAGATTTTTTTCTAGATTTTTTTTCTAGATTTATTTTCTAGATTTTTTTCTAGATTTTTTTTCTAGATTTTTTTCTAGATTTTTTTCTAGATTTTTTTCTAGATTTTTTTTCTAGATTTTTTCTAGATTTTTTTTCTAGATTTTTTTCTAGATTTTTTTTCTAGATTTTTTTTCTAGATTTTTTTTCTAGATTTTTTTCTAGATTTTTTTCTAGATTTTTTTTCTAGATTTTTTTTCTAGATTTTTTTTCTAGATTTTTTTTCTAGATTTTTTTTCTAGATTTTTTTTCTAGATTTTTTTCTAGATTTTTTTTCTAGATTTTTTTTCTAGATTTTTTTTCTAGATTTTTTTTCTAGATTTTTTTTCTAGATTTTTTTTCTAGATTTTTTTTCTAGATTTTTTTTCTAGATTTTTTTTCTAGATTTTTTTTCTAGATTTTTTTTCTAGATTTTTTTTCTAGATTTTTTTCTAGATTTTTTTTCTAGATTTTTTTTCTAGATTTTTTTTCTAGATTTTTTTTCTAGATTTTTTTTCTAGATTTTTTTTCTAGATTTTTTTTCTAGATTTTTTTTCTAGATTTTTTTTCTAGATTTTTTTTCTAGATTTTTTTTCTAGATTTTTTTTCTAGATTTTTTTTCTAGATTTTTTTTCTAGATTTTTTTTCTAGATTTTTTTTCTAGATTTTTTTTCTAGATTTTTTTTCTAGATTTTTTTCTAGATTTTTTTCTAGATTTTTTTTCTAGATTTTTTTTCTAGATTTTTTTTCTAGATTTTTTTTCTAGATTTTTTTTCTAGATTTTTTTTCTAGATTTTTTTTCTAGATTTTTTTTCTAGATTTTTTTCTAGATTTTTTTTCTAGATTTTTTTTCTAGATTTTTTTTCTAGATTTTTTTTCTAGATTTTTTTTCTAGATTTTTTTTCTAGATTTTTTTTCTAGATTTTTTTCTAGATTTTTTTTCTAGATTTTTTTTCTAGATTTTTTTTCTAGATTTTTTTTCTAGATTTTTTTTCTAGATTTTTTTTCTAGATTTTTTTTCTAGATTTTTTTTCTAGATTTTTTTTCTAGATTTTTTTTCTAGATTTTTTTTCTAGATTTTTTTTCTAGATTTTTTTTCTAGATTTTTTTTCTAGATTTTTTTTCTAGATTTTTTTTCTAGATTTTTTTCTAGATTTTTTTTCTAGATTTTTTTTCTAGATTTTTTTTCTAGATTTTTTTTCTAGATTTTTTTTCTAGATTTTTTTTCTAGATTTTTTTTCTAGATTTTTTTTCTAGATTTTTTTTCTAGATTTTTTTTCTAGATTTTTTTTCTAGATTTTTTTTCTAGATTTTTTTCTAGATTTTTTTTCTAGATTTTTTTCTAGATTTTTTTTCTAGATTTTTTTTCTAGATTTTTTTTCTAGATTTTTTTTCTAGATTTTTTTTCTAGATTTTTTTTCTAGATTTTTTTTCTAGATTTTTTTTCTAGATTTTTTTTCTAGATTTTTTTTCTAGATTTTTTTCTAGATTTTTTTCTAGATTTTTTTTCTAGATTTTTTTTCTAGATTTTTTTTCTAGATTTTTTTTCTAGATTTTTTTTCTAGATTTTTTTTCTAGATTTTTTTTCTAGATTTTTTTTCTAGATTTTTTTTCTAGATTTTTTTTCTAGATTTTTTTTCTAGATTTTTTTTCTAGATTTTTTTTCTAGATTTTTTTTCTAGATTTTTTTTCTAGATTTTTTTTCTAGATTTTTTTCTAGATTTTTTTTCTAGATTTTTTTTCTAGATTTTTTTTCTAGATTTTTTTTCTAGATTTTTTTTCTAGATTTTTTTTCTAGATTTTTTTTCTAGATTTTTTTTCTAGATTTTTTTCTAGATTTTTTTTCTAGATTTTTTTTCTAGATTTTTTTCTAGATTTTTTTTCTAGATTTTTTTTCTAGATTTTTTTTCTAGATTTTTTTTCTAGATTTTTTTTCTAGATTTTTTTTCTAGATTTTTTTTCTAGATTTTTTTTCTAGATTTTTTTCTAGATTTTTTTTCTAGATTTTTTTTCTAGATTTTTTTTCTAGATTTTTTTTCTAGATTTTTTTTCTAGATTTTTTTTCTAGATTTTTTTTCTAGATTTTTTTTCTAGATTTTTTTTCTAGATTTTTTTTCTAGATTTTTTTCTAGATTTTTTTCTAGATTTTTTTTCTAGATTTTTTTTCTAGATTTTTTTTCTAGATTTTTTTTCTAGATTTTTTTTCTAGATTTTTTTCTAGATTTTTTTTCTAGATTTTTTTTCTAGATTTTTTTTCTAGATTTTTTTTCTAGATTTTTTTTCTAGATTTTTTTTCTAGATTTTTTTCTAGATTTTTTTCTAGATTTTTTTTCTAGATTTTTTTTCTAGATTTTTTTTCTAGATTTTTTTCTAGATTTTTTTTCTAGATTTTTTTTCTAGATTTTTTTCTAGATTTTTTTTCTAGATTTTTTTTCTAGATTTTTTTCTAGATTTTTTTTCTAGATTTTTTTTCTAGATTTTTTTCTAGATTTTTTTTCTAGATTTTTTTTCTAGATTTTTTTCTAGATTTTTTTTCTAGATTTTTTTTCTAGATTTTTTTCTAGATTTTTTTCTAGATTTTTTTCTAGATTTTTTTTCTAGATTTTTTTTCTAGATTTTTTTTCTAGATTTTTTTCTAGATTTTTTTTCTAGATTTTTTTTCTAGATTTTTTTCTAGATTTTTTTCTAGATTTTTTTTCTAGATTTTTTTTCTAGATTTTTTTTCTAGATTTTTTTCTAGATTTTTTTTCTAGATTTTTTTCTAGATTTTTTTTCTAGATTTTTTTTCTAGATTTTTTTTCTAGATTTTTTTCTAGATTTTTTTTCTAGATTTTTTTTCTAGATTTTTTTTCTAGATTTTTTTTCTAGATTTTTTTTCTAGATTTTTTTTCTAGATTTTTTTTCTAGATTTTTTTTCTAGATTTTTTTTCTAGATTTTTTTTCTAGATTTTTTTCTAGATTTTTTTCTAGATTTTTTTTCTAGATTTTTTTCTAGATTTTTTTTCTAGATTTTTTTTCTAGATTTTTTTTCTAGATTTTTTTTCTAGATTTTTTTTCTAGATTTTTTTTCTAGATTTTTTTCTAGATTTTTTTTCTAGATTTTTTTCTAGATTTTTTTTCTAGATTTTTTTCTAGATTTTTTTCTAGATTTTTTTTCTAGATTTTTTTTCTAGATTTTTTTTCTAGATTTTTTTTCTAGATTTTTTTTCTAGATTTTTTTTCTAGATTTTTTTTCTAGATTTTTTTTCTAGATTTTTTTTCTAGATTTTTTTTCTAGATTTTTTTTCTAGATTTTTTTTCTAGATTTTTTTTCTAGATTTTTTTTCTAGATTTTTTTTCTAGATTTTTTTTCTAGATTTTTTTTCTAGATTTTTTTTCTAGATTTTTTTTCTAGATTTTTTTTCTAGATTTTTTTCTAGATTTTTTTTCTAGATTTTTTTTCTAGATTTTTTTTCTAGATTTTTTTCTAGATTTTTTTTCTAGATTTTTTTTCTAGATTTTTTTTCTAGATTTTTTTCTAGATTTTTTTTCTAGATTTTTTTTCTAGATTTTTTTTCTAGATTTTTTTTCTAGATTTTTTTTCTAGATTTTTTTCTAGATTTTTTTTCTAGATTTTTTTCTAGATTTTTTTTCTAGATTTTTTTTCTAGATTTTTTTTCTAGATTTTTTTTCTAGATTTTTTTTCTAGATTTTTTTTCTAGATTTTTTTCTAGATTTTTTTCTAGATTTTTTTTCTAGATTTTTTTTCTAGATTTTTTTTCTAGATTTTTTTTCTAGATTTTTTTTCTAGATTTTTTTTCTAGATTTTTTTTCTAGATTTTTTTTCTAGATTTTTTTTCTAGATTTTTTTTCTAGATTTTTTTCTAGATTTTTTTTCTAGATTTTTTTCTAGATTTTTTTTCTAGATTTTTTTTCTAGATTTTTTTTCTAGATTTTTTTTCTAGATTTTTTTTCTAGATTTTTTTTCTAGATTTTTTTTCTAGATTTTTTTTCTAGATTTTTTTTCTAGATTTTTTTTCTAGATTTTTTTTCTAGATTTTTTTTCTAGATTTTTTTTCTAGATTTTTTTTCTAGATTTTTTTTCTAGATTTTTTTTCTAGATTTTTTTCTAGATTTTTTTTCTAGATTTTTTTTCTAGATTTTTTTTCTAGATTTTTTTTCTAGATTTTTTTTCTAGATTTTTTTTCTAGATTTTTTTCTAGATTTTTTTTCTAGATTTTTTTTCTAGATTTTTTTCTAGATTTTTTTTCTAGATTTTTTTTCTAGATTTTTTTCTAGATTTTTTTTCTAGATTTTTTTTCTAGATTTTTTTTCTAGATTTTTTTTCTAGATTTTTTTTCTAGATTTTTTTTCTAGATTTTTTTTCTAGATTTTTTTTCTAGATTTTTTTCTAGATTTTTTTTCTAGATTTTTTTTCTAGATTTTTTTTCTAGATTTTTTTTCTAGATTTTTTTTCTAGATTTTTTTTCTAGATTTTTTTTCTAGATTTTTTTTCTAGATTTTTTTTCTAGATTTTTTTTCTAGATTTTTTTTCTAGATTTTTTTTCTAGATTTTTTTTCTAGATTTTTTTTCTAGATTTTTTTTCTAGATTTTTTTTCTAGATTTTTTTTCTAGATTTTTTTTCTAGATTTTTTTCTAGATTTTTTTTCTAGATTTTTTTCTAGATTTTTTTTCTAGATTTTTTTTCTAGATTTTTTTTCTAGATTTTTTTTCTAGATTTTTTTTCTAGATTTTTTTTCTAGATTTTTTTTCTAGATTTTTTTTCTAGATTTTTTTCTAGATTTTTTTTCTAGATTTTTTTTCTAGATTTTTTTTCTAGATTTTTTTTCTAGATTTTTTTCTAGATTTTTTTTCTAGATTTTTTTTCTAGATTTTTTTTCTAGATTTTTTTTCTAGATTTTTTTTCTAGATTTTTTTTCTAGATTTTTTTCTAGATTTTTTTTCTAGATTTTTTTTCTAGATTTTTTTTCTAGATTTTTTTTCTAGATTTTTTTTCTAGATTTTTTTTCTAGATTTTTTTTCTAGATTTTTTTTCTAGATTTTTTTTCTAGATTTTTTTTCTAGATTTTTTTCTAGATTTTTTTTCTAGATTTTTTTTCTAGATTTTTTTTCTAGATTTTTTTTCTAGATTTTTTTCTAGATTTTTTTTCTAGATTTTTTTTCTAGATTTTTTTTCTAGATTTTTTTTCTAGATTTTTTTTCTAGATTTTTTTTCTAGATTTTTTTTCTAGATTTTTTTTCTAGATTTTTTTTCTAGATTTTTTTTCTAGATTTTTTTTCTAGATTTTTTTTCTAGATTTTTTTTCTAGATTTTTTTTCTAGATTTTTTTTCTAGATTTTTTTTCTAGATTTTTTTTCTAGATTTTTTTTCTAGATTTTTTTTCTAGATTTTTTTTCTAGATTTTTTTTCTAGATTTTTTTTCTAGATTTTTTTTCTAGATTTTTTTTCTAGATTTTTTTTCTAGATTTTTTTTCTAGATTTTTTTTCTAGATTTTTTTTCTAGATTTTTTTTCTAGATTTTTTTTCTAGATTTTTTTTCTAGATTTTTTTTCTAGATTTTTTTTCTAGATTTTTTTTCTAGATTTTTTTTCTAGATTTTTTTTCTAGATTTTTTTTCTAGATTTTTTTTCTAGATTTTTTTCTAGATTTTTTTTCTAGATTTTTTTTCTAGATTTTTTTTCTAGATTTTTTTTCTAGATTTTTTTTCTAGATTTTTTTTCTAGATTTTTTTTCTAGATTTTTTTTCTAGATTTTTTTTCTAGATTTTTTTTCTAGATTTTTTTTCTAGATTTTTTTTCTAGATTTTTTTTCTAGATTTTTTTTCTAGATTTTTTTTCTAGATTTTTTTTCTAGATTTTTTTTCTAGATTTTTTTTCTAGATTTTTTTTCTAGATTTTTTTTCTAGATTTTTTTTCTAGATTTTTTTTCTAGATTTTTTTTCTAGATTTTTTTTCTAGATTTTTTTTCTAGATTTTTTTTCTAGATTTTTTTTCTAGATTTTTTTTCTAGATTTTTTTTCTAGATTTTTTTTCTAGATTTTTTTTCTAGATTTTTTTTCTAGATTTTTTTTCTAGATTTTTTTTCTAGATTTTTTTTCTAGATTTTTTTTCTAGATTTTTTTTCTAGATTTTTTTTCTAGATTTTTTTTCTAGATTTTTTTTCTAGATTTTTTTTCTAGATTTTTTTTCTAGATTTTTTTTCTAGATTTTTTTTCTAGATTTTTTTTCTAGATTTTTTTTCTAGATTTTTTTTCTAGATTTTTTTTCTAGATTTTTTTTCTAGATTTTTTTTCTAGATTTTTTTCTAGATTTTTTTTCTAGATTTTTTTTCTAGATTTTTTTTCTAGATTTTTTTCTAGATTTTTTTTCTAGATTTTTTTTCTAGATTTTTTTTCTAGATTTTTTTTCTAGATTTTTTTTCTAGATTTTTTTTCTAGATTTTTTTTCTAGATTTTTTTTCTAGATTTTTTTCTAGATTTTTTTTCTAGATTTTTTTTCTAGATTTTTTTTCTAGATTTTTTTTCTAGATTTTTTTTCTAGATTTTTTTTCTAGATTTTTTTTCTAGATTTTTTTTCTAGATTTTTTTTCTAGATTTTTTTTCTAGATTTTTTTTCTAGATTTTTTTTCTAGATTTTTTTTCTAGATTTTTTTTCTAGATTTTTTTTCTAGATTTTTTTTCTAGATTTTTTTTCTAGATTTTTTTCTAGATTTTTTTTCTAGATTTTTTTTCTAGATTTTTTTTCTAGATTTTTTTTCTAGATTTTTTTTCTAGATTTTTTTTCTAGATTTTTTTTCTAGATTTTTTTTCTAGATTTTTTTTCTAGATTTTTTTTCTAGATTTTTTTTCTAGATTTTTTTTCTAGATTTTTTTCTAGATTTTTTTTCTAGATTTTTTTTCTAGATTTTTTTTCTAGATTTTTTTTCTAGATTTTTTTTCTAGATTTTTTTTCTAGATTTTTTTTCTAGATTTTTTTTCTAGATTTTTTTTCTAGATTTTTTTCTAGATTTTTTTTCTAGATTTTTTTTCTAGATTTTTTTTCTAGATTTTTTTTCTAGATTTTTTTCTAGATTTTTTTTCTAGATTTTTTTTCTAGATTTTTTTTCTAGATTTTTTTTCTAGATTTTTTTTCTAGATTTTTTTTCTAGATTTTTTTTCTAGATTTTTTTTCTAGATTTTTTTTCTAGATTTTTTTCTAGATTTTTTTTCTAGATTTTTTTTCTAGATTTTTTTTCTAGATTTTTTTTCTAGATTTTTTTTCTAGATTTTTTTCTAGATTTTTTTTCTAGATTTTTTTTCTAGATTTTTTTTCTAGATTTTTTTTCTAGATTTTTTTCTAGATTTTTTTTCTAGATTTTTTTTCTAGATTTTTTTTCTAGATTTTTTTTCTAGATTTTTTTTCTAGATTTTTTTTCTAGATTTTTTTTCTAGATTTTTTTTCTAGATTTTTTTTCTAGATTTTTTTTCTAGATTTTTTTTCTAGATTTTTTTTCTAGATTTTTTTCTAGATTTTTTTTCTAGATTTTTTTCTAGATTTTTTTTCTAGATTTTTTTTCTAGATTTTTTTTCTAGATTTTTTTTCTAGATTTTTTTTCTAGATTTTTTTTCTAGATTTTTTTTCTAGATTTTTTTTCTAGATTTTTTTTCTAGATTTTTTTTCTAGATTTTTTTTCTAGATTTTTTTTCTAGATTTTTTTTCTAGATTTTTTTTCTAGATTTTTTTTCTAGATTTTTTTTCTAGATTTTTTTTCTAGATTTTTTTTCTAGATTTTTTTTCTAGATTTTTTTTCTAGATTTTTTTTCTAGATTTTTTTTCTAGATTTTTTTTCTAGATTTTTTTTCTAGATTTTTTTTCTAGATTTTTTTTCTAGATTTTTTTTCTAGATTTTTTTTCTAGATTTTTTTTCTAGATTTTTTTTCTAGATTTTTTTTCTAGATTTTTTTTCTAGATTTTTTTTCTAGATTTTTTTTCTAGATTTTTTTTCTAGATTTTTTTTCTAGATTTTTTTTCTAGATTTTTTTTCTAGATTTTTTTTCTAGATTTTTTTTCTAGATTTTTTTTCTAGATTTTTTTTCTAGATTTTTTTTCTAGATTTTTTTTCTAGATTTTTTTTCTAGATTTTTTTTCTAGATTTTTTTTCTAGATTTTTTTTCTAGATTTTTTTTCTAGATTTTTTTTCTAGATTTTTTTTCTAGATTTTTTTTCTAGATTTTTTTTCTAGATTTTTTTTCTAGATTTTTTTTCTAGATTTTTTTTCTAGATTTTTTTTCTAGATTTTTTTTCTAGATTTTTTTTCTAGATTTTTTTTCTAGATTTTTTTTCTAGATTTTTTTTCTAGATTTTTTTTCTAGATTTTTTTTCTAGATTTTTTTTCTAGATTTTTTTTCTAGATTTTTTTTCTAGATTTTTTTTCTAGATTTTTTTTCTAGATTTTTTTTCTAGATTTTTTTTCTAGATTTTTTTTCTAGATTTTTTTTCTAGATTTTTTTTCTAGATTTTTTTTCTAGATTTTTTTTCTAGATTTTTTTTCTAGATTTTTTTTCTAGATTTTTTTTCTAGATTTTTTTTCTAGATTTTTTTTCTAGATTTTTTTTCTAGATTTTTTTTCTAGATTTTTTTTCTAGATTTTTTTTCTAGATTTTTTTTCTAGATTTTTTTTCTAGATTTTTTTTCTAGATTTTTTTTCTAGATTTTTTTTCTAGATTTTTTTTCTAGATTTTTTTTCTAGATTTTTTTTCTAGATTTTTTTTCTAGATTTTTTTTCTAGATTTTTTTTCTAGATTTTTTTTCTAGATTTTTTTTCTAGATTTTTTTTCTAGATTTTTTTTCTAGATTTTTTTTCTAGATTTTTTTTCTAGATTTTTTTTCTAGATTTTTTTTCTAGATTTTTTTTCTAGATTTTTTTTCTAGATTTTTTTTCTAGATTTTTTTTCTAGATTTTTTTTCTAGATTTTTTTTCTAGATTTTTTTTCTAGATTTTTTTTCTAGATTTTTTTTCTAGATTTTTTTTCTAGATTTTTTTTCTAGATTTTTTTTCTAGATTTTTTTTCTAGATTTTTTTTCTAGATTTTTTTTCTAGATTTTTTTTCTAGATTTTTTTTCTAGATTTTTTTTCTAGATTTTTTTTCTAGATTTTTTTTCTAGATTTTTTTTCTAGATTTTTTTTCTAGATTTTTTTTCTAGATTTTTTTTCTAGATTTTTTTTCTAGATTTTTTTTCTAGATTTTTTTTCTAGATTTTTTTTCTAGATTTTTTTTCTAGATTTTTTTTCTAGATTTTTTTTCTAGATTTTTTTTCTAGATTTTTTTTCTAGATTTTTTTTCTAGATTTTTTTTCTAGATTTTTTTTCTAGATTTTTTTTCTAGATTTTTTTTCTAGATTTTTTTTCTAGATTTTTTTTCTAGATTTTTTTTCTAGATTTTTTTTCTAGATTTTTTTTCTAGATTTTTTTTCTAGATTTTTTTTCTAGATTTTTTTTCTAGATTTTTTTTCTAGATTTTTTTTCTAGATTTTTTTTCTAGATTTTTTTTCTAGATTTTTTTTCTAGATTTTTTTTCTAGATTTTTTTTCTAGATTTTTTTTCTAGATTTTTTTTCTAGATTTTTTTTCTAGATTTTTTTT